>NW_006283135.1:84040-84794 GCF_000327345.1 Myotis davidii
AAAAATCTTCTAGAAACCTCCAAGGAACTTAGTGAAATCTTCAAGGAGCTTAGTGAGAATGCCAAAAAAAAATAAAAATGGAAAAGGACCAGTCAGAAGTTAAGCATATACTGATTGAAATAAAGAATAATATACAGGGATTCAACAATAGACTAGTGCAGTGGTCGGAAAACTGCAGCTTGTGAGCCACATGTGGCTCTTTGGCCCCTTGAGTGTGGCTCTTCCTAAGCCTTTGGAGTACCCTAATTAAGTTAATAACACTGTATCTACCTATATAGTTTAAATTTTAAAAATTTGGCTCTCAAAAGAAATTTCAATCGTGTACTGTTGATATTTGGCTCTGTTGACTAATGACTTGCCGACCACTGGACTAGTGGATCCTGAGAATCAAGTCAGTGATTTGAAATATGAGGAAACAAGAAACACCCAACCAGAAGAGCAAAAAGAAAAAAGAATCCATAAATATGGAGATAATGTAAGGAGCCTCTGGGACAATTTCAAGCGTACCAACATCAGAATTATAGGGGTACCAGAAGAAGAGAGAGGGCAAGATATTAAAAGCCTATTTGAAGAAATGATGACAGAAAACTTCCCCTACCTGGTGAAAGAAATAGACTTTCAAGTCCAGGAATTGCAGAGAACCCTAAATGAAAGGAATCCAAAGGGGACCACACCAAGCCAATCATAATTAAAATGCCAAGAGAAAACCTTAACAGCAGCAAGAGAGAAAAAGTCAGTTATATACAAGGGAGTA
>NW_006283135.1:89915-91789 GCF_000327345.1 Myotis davidii
AAACTGAATAAACTTGAAAATGGAATAGAATCAGGGACATGGAAATGAAACAGACTGACAATACTCAGAGGGAAGGGGGTGTGGTGGGTGCAGGAAGAGATTAGACAAAGATCTTATATGCACATATGCATTATCTATGGACACATACAATAGGGTGATGAGGGCCTGGGGTGGAGTGGGAACTGGGTGAAGGGGAGTTATGAGGTGGGGGGGGGACTTCTGTAATAATCTCAACAATAAAGATAAAATAAAAAACAAAAAGAAGGTTGTGCAAGGATTAAATGTGACCAAGTATGAGTGTGCCTGGAATATAGCAAGTACCCAATAAATAATGGCTGGCATCTTCTGATGTCCCTTCCTGTCCCTTATCTCCCTGTCTTTCATCCTCATCTGCTCAAGATTGAATTTTCATGTACCAAAATTCATATGTTGAAATCATTACCTCCAATGTGATGGTATCAGGAAGCAGGGCCTTTGGGTGATGAAGTTATGAGGGTAGACCCCTTGTGAGGAGATTTGTGCTCTTATAAAAGAGACCCCAGGGAGCCCCCAGCCCCTTCCGACCACCGAGGACACAACGAGAAGACATGAAGCAGGTCCCCACCAGACACTGACTCTGCTGGCGCCTTGATCTTGGACTTCCAGCCTCCAGAGTGTGAGAAATAATGTCGGTTTTTATATGCTACCCACTGTGTGTTCTTCTGTTGCAGCAGCCCCAATGGACTACTCTTTCTTCTTTTTCCCAAAAAGCCAAGTCATGCAGGGAAAGCCTGAGCCACAGAGTACACACTATGGGGAGGAATTCACTTTGTAGCCTCCCCTAAAGGGTTGTCCTATAAACTTCAAACTGTAAACTTGACATTCTTCAATTATGAGATGAACAAAGCCTCAAATGGTCCCGTTTGTCACCAATCCTTCCACCAAATTAGTCAGGGGATCTGCAGTGACCCAGCTCTGTCCTCCCCACCCCTCCCTGGCTGCCTAGCCACACTGAGGAGCAGTCTTTGTCCTCCAGACTTGGTTGGACATCCAAGGCTTGGAACTCACTGCCTATAAGGCAGCCCATTGATAGCATAGCTGTCTCCATTTTCAGTTCAAGCTTCTGCCTTGGGCCCTTCAGAGACTTAGAGTCAGAGATCCAGCCCCCAGAGTCTTCCCTCCTCTAGACTATCTAACAAATCCCTCCCCATCCTGGTAAAACTTCCCCAAAGTGTGGTTCCCACACCTGAAGATGACTGGTTCAGTGTGTTCTGACCCAGATGGAGGGCAGGGGGACTCTTACATGTCACTGCTGGATGAGACTGCATGCCCCTGGGAGCAGCCAATCAACCTGCCTCTTCCTGTTCCCCTAGGACTGCCCCAGTTCTCAGATCGTCCTCACATGAATGGTGCAAAAGACTGAGCTCCTTAAGACTAGAGGTTTATGGTTGGGGACTTAGGCTTAAAGCCAGACCAGTTCCCCTAGCCCTTTCCTCCCTGTGCCCTGTCTTTTCTCTTCCCTGCCCCTCTCCCCAACACAGATTGGTGTCTATCTGTTAACCAACACCCACAGAGCTCAGCTCTCTTGGCCTCAAAAACCTCTTATTGAACGATTCCAACTCTTAGGTTCTTTCCAGGGCAAATACAAACCAGTTCCCAAATGAAAAGTTGTCTTTCCATGCTTAGCCCAGCACAACCAGAGCTGGTCCTGACCAGTATATGGAGTGACTGGTTCCTCCCAGGGTTGCACAAGAGAACTTACCTTCTGTGAGGATGTATCAGCCCTTCCCTTCCCTTCTCCTCCCTCTTTTCCTCCCTCCCAATACACACACACACACACACACACACACCCTTGAAAATCTGAAATTCTAAATTTCATTTTATTATTAAAAAGG
>NW_006283135.1:93129-101807 GCF_000327345.1 Myotis davidii
TTCTAGATCAGACAGAACTGGATTTAAGTCTTGGCTCTGCCACTAAAAAACCTATGTAACCTTGGGCAAGTTGCTTGACCCCTTGCCCCCAACTCTCACTCAACTGTAAATTTGAGAACAGCTATATCCCTATTTCAAAGGTTATGGTAAAGATTAAATGAGATAATGTGTATCATGCAGTCAGTCATTTAATCCTCATAAAAGTCTGGCAGGATAGATACTGTTATTTTCATCATACAGATGAGAAAACTGAGGCACTGGGAAGAGAAGGAAGTTTTCCAAGTTTGCACAGGTTGCCCCTGGCAGAGAGAGTGGGCCAGAGCATACAATTCTGCCTGCCCCGTCAGCCTGTGTTACTTGTCAGGGCCTGTGGGGTGCCCTGCCCTCTGGGTGCCCACCCTTGAGGATTCAGGCATCAACGTAGCCCAGAAATATCATACTCAGGGCCTTCAGAATCTACTTTCTTCCCAGGAGGCTTTGCCGCACCAAAAATGAACTTGTTTCTGTCCATCTCCTGCCAGCAACATGCACATCAATTATGGCAGCCTTGTTCTCATCTCAAGGTGCTGCCTCCCAGGCTTAAGCTCTCTCCCCCTTCAAGATACGACCTGTGCAGCTCTCAACAGCTCGTGAAGCCCACAGTTACAGGCCTGTGTATGGGGAGAGGCTAGTGCTCAGAGCAGGTGCCATCCCCCCCTCCGCCTCTAGAGACACTGCCCCAGTGTGAGCTCATTAGCCACCCTCAAGGGGTCTTGGCCCATCTCACCTTCTCTCTGAGTCTCTCTCATCTCAGGACAGGGGGTTCCTTGCTTTCACAGTTGTCTTGCCCCCTGACCTAGAAGACAAGCTTCCCCACACCCAGCACTTCTCTGGGAGTAACTATCTCTACATCATGAGCAAAGGTAGAGTTTATGACTCTGACAGATGGTGAGCGCTTAAGAATCACCCCAGGTTAGTTGTTTAAAATAATCCACCAGCAAGAGATTTTGATTTGGAAGAGCCTGTGGTAAGGGCTAAGAAGCTGTAATTTTTAACTGTGGGGACTCCTGATGCCAGCCCTGGGGAGCGCACCTCTTTAATGCCAATCACTCGGGGCTTTGGGGCAAGACACCAGCCATTAAAACTCAGTCAGGACCTCCACGGTGAAGCTGACAAAGCACAGGCTTCGGACCAGACAAACCCGCTTCACATCCCAGCTGCACCACTTTCTAGCTACAGTTTGTGTCTAATGACTTCACATCTGTGAGCCTTGATTACCCTGTCCCTGGTGCCGTCTCCCTCCTGCTTATTTTTGGAATTACTGAGAGGACTAAAGGAGGTATTACACGTCAACTGGTAGTGTCCAGGGAATGTGAAAGCAGTTTCTCTTCAGTCTCTGCCTGCACCTCGATCAGAGGGACCTCATCCTGTGTCTCTGGCTTAGCATATGAGGTAACAGATGGAGAATGTCTGGGTATGTCTCTCTCTCCCCAGTGAGCTGTGAGCTCCAGGAGGACAGGAGTCATGATTAAACCCTCTTCTTATTTCCAGGGCCTACTGCAGAGCCTGGCACACAGCTGGGTCTCTGTGAGTTGTAGGAACTATTAAAATAAAGAGAGAAGATCACCCCTGGGTCCTCAGACAGTTCATGCAAGAATAACAAAAACTACCAGTGTTTATTGAACAATTAGTTGGTACCAGGCACTATCCTACGGACTTGACATACATCCCTTCTAATCCTTACAAAATCCCTCAGGCTGTGGATTATCAACCCTGATCCCTACATCATTCTATTTTTTATTTTAATTTTTATTTCGTGTTTTTTTTTTTACTTAGGAGATGACTGTGATCTGGAAGGGTAAGGTATCCTGCCCAAGGTCATGCAGCTAGATGATGTCAGAGTCAGGACTAGAACCCAAGTCCACCTAACCCCAACACTTGTGCCCTTCTCACTGCAGCCACATCCTCTGCCTGCAGCTCCTTTCCCATCCCCAGGACTCATAAAGGCCATGGTGAAACGCACAACAGAAGCCAAGCCAATCCCCAGATCCAGAGCGCACCTTAATGCCCATCTGATATATACTCATCTAAAATTTTCGGCAGAACAAAACCATAAAGTCATAGCCTTATTTAGTGTTTTATCCAAGTCTAGCTCTGAGGCAGCTCCATAACTCTTGGCCAGGAATATTATTTCAAATAACTCACGCAGACAGCTGTGTAACCAAGAGGAGAGATAGATGGGTTCTGGAATGCCCCTTCGCTGTAGATCACAACCCCCCCACTCCCACACCCTCCCCCAAGCTGCCTGGACAGAAAGGGTCAATGATTAATTATGCTAAGATAAACAGAGTTAATTTTCTTCCTGGATAAAACTAATTACAACTGTGTTTGTTTTGGTAGGACACGGAATTACTGTCCCCAGTGACAAATCTTCCTAATTGAAAAGAGTGTTTATTTTAAAGGGGTGGGGGCTGGGGTCACTAAACAACAGTTAGCTAGTGTTTTCCCCATTTTTCATTTGAAGAGGGACAGTGATTAGGTGTTGGCCTCAAGGAAACGTGCAAAACCTCTTTCTCCGGGCCCCCTCCCTGGGGCCTGCTGGAGGGCCTCCTGGGCAACAGGGAGAGGAGAAGTATTTGGCGGTTTGGAAGAGATTTCTAGAATCCATGCCCTGTGGCTGGTTAGCTCCTAGTGGTGGGTGAAATCAGGGTAGCACCCTCTTCGGCAACCCAGTGAGGAGCGAGGAAGAAGTGTTTTAAAGCCCACCGCCCACCACTATCATAAACTCTGGAAGAACATGGGCCCAAATTCAAGGAAATTCTTGTAGCATTACACTAGGTCAGATTCAGTGCTAAGACACTGGAGAGGAAGAAAGGAGAGAAACAGAGTCCCAGCTCTTAAGGAGTCCATGGCCAAGTGAAGGAGCCATTGGAAGGTGCTGCAGGATGGGGGTGAGGGAAGCATGGGGAAGAAGTGGGGTAGGGGGAGAGGGGGAAAGAGCCTTCATGTACAGGGACCCGCGGGAGTGAAGGTGTGCATGTACCTGATGTGTTTAGAGAGCTGTAAACAACCTGGAATTGAGGCCTGTGACTGCAGATGAGGCTGGAAAGATAGTGGTAGTGGTACTTGGACCACAACAGGTAGTATTAGATTGCTAGAGCTGCCATTAAACAGTACCACAAACTGGGTGGCTAAGACAACAGGAATTGGTTGTCTCCCAATTATTGAGGCTGGAAGTCCAAAGTCAAGGTGATGGCAAGGTCATGCTCCCTCCAAGCCTCTAGGAAAGGATCCTTCCTTACCCTGTCCAGCTTCTGGCAGCAGCCTCAGATGTTCACTGGCTCAGGGCAGCCTAACGCCAACCTCTGCCTCCATTTTCACATAACCATCCTCCTCTGTGTCTATGGTCAAATATGGTCAAATTTCTCCTTTTTAATAAAAACACCAGTCACATTGGATTAAGGGCCCAGCCTCTTCCAGTATGACCTTATCTTAATTAACTAATTACATTTGAACAACCCCATTCTCAAATAAGGTCACATTCTGAGGTACCAGAGGTTGGGATCTCAACACAGCTCTTGGAGGGACACAACTCAACTCTTAATACAGGTCACAGAGATCACCTTCAGGAGCATGAAGCTTACTCCACAGGCCGAGGGGAGACTCTGAAGGGCTGTGCGTGATAGAGTCATTTTGTTTGTTTTTGTTTCAGAAGAGTTCGCTGGGTCCCCTGTGGAGGACAGACTGGTGAGCATGCCCGAAGGTTGAAAGACCAGTTAGGGAAAAGTTTTTATAATAATCTGGGTGAGTCTTGATCCCACACAAAGTTTGACAGGAGCAGAAAAGATGGGTTGAAGACAAGAGAATCTGTGATCAGGGAGGTTAGAGCTCTAAGATGCCATGATTTGAAGAACATCATGATTATGGGATTAGAGAGGAGCAAGGGAGAGCAGGAGTCAAGACTGACTTCAGGTTTCTGACTGAGCAACTGAGCTGAAGGAGGAAAAGCCCCTCGACGGGGAAATGAGTCCTTTGGGGCAGTGGCATTTGAGCTCTCTGATGAGAGATCCTCAGGAAGCAGGTGAATGTGAGGGTCTAACAGCCAGACACTTCCCCCTGGAGAGGCAGACTGAGGAGCCATGAGGAAAGAGGTGATCATCGAAGCAAGGAAACGGACAGCACCCAGTAAAGTCCACATACAGTGAGAAGAGAAGAGGGCTCACGTCAGGAGCCTGAGGAACCTGGCACATAAGGGGTTAAAGAGGTAGTCAGGACTAAGCTGAGAAAGCACTGCCACAGAGGTGGGCGGGGAGCCAAGTCTGAGTTCTCAGGCACCACAACCCCACACCAAATTAGCTTCCTGCCACTGTGTTGCACACAGCAGAACTAATGTCCCCTACGCTTCTCCTGGACACTCATTCTCATAGTGTGCATCTGTGTGTGTCTGTGTGTGTGCAAGCATGCCTGACTGCAGGTCTGTGTGTCCGTGTGTATCTATGTGTGATTGTGCATGTGCAGGTAAAAGTTTTTATAATAATCTGGGTGAGTCTTGTGGGCAGGCACGCACATGTGTGTGTCTGTGTGTGATTATGTGTGTGCAGGCATGCATGTGTGCATGTCTGTGTGCACATGTGTGTGTCTGTGTGTGATTGTGTGTGTGCAGGCATGCATGTGTGCATGTCTGTGTGTCTCTTTGTGTGTGTGCATGTGTACTTTCTCCCCCCAGGCTCTGCCACCTCTCCGAGGGCATTATGAATCATGTCTTTCTCTGATTCTCTTGAATTCTTCATAGGTTCCCTGAAAAAAATTTTACACAAAGCAAGTGCTTATTGCTAAATATGTAAATAAATAAACCGCCATCAAACACTTCTCTACTGCCTCTCATGGCACCCTAATCCAGGGCCCCAAATCAAATAGGTCCTCACTGAATGTTGACAGAAGGAAAGCAGGAAGAGGGGTGAGGGAAGAGAACCAGCCAGCAGTCCGCACTATGTACCACAAGGAGAGTAAGAGGCTCCACAGGGTCCATGTGCTCTGAGGGGGAGGGAAGAACAGGGCCTGGGGGTGAGGACACCCAGGTCCTAATCCTCCTACCACAGCAACTCAGCTTTCTGGGCCCAGTTTGCTCTTCCATCAAGTTGGAAATTTAGGCTAAAAATTTTCCAAGATCCTCGGCCTCTGTGAGACTAGAATCCAGATGAACTGTATTCAAAGTCAGAGAGGACATAGAGAAGAGATAAGCCCTATTTGACTGCTACAATTACACACAGCAATGCCTATGTTTTCTCCGGTAATCATTACCCCTGTCTCACTGAGGAGGAAACTGACGCCCAGAGAAGTCTGATCTGCCCACGGCAGTGGGGGGACAGGAGCCAAGTAGCGAAGGCCAGGAGAGCCCCCAGGCGGTGCAGAGGCAGCCACGCAGCCTAATTGGGGACATGGCCTCTGCAGCCGGGGCGCCACGATGTGAATCCTGGTTCAGGCCAAAACATGTCCCACGCAGTTTCCAATTATTTGGGGCTTGGAGTTGTTCCAATAATAGCTAAAGACACTGACTCAGGAAGGAGGGTCCTTCCTGTAGCTTCTCAAAAAGTATTCTCAGATGTCTGGCTTAGCGGGGAAATGACAGCGTTGTAACCACAGTGGGCAGGGCTCTGACCGGGGCACGTCCTCCCTGGACACGTCCTCCCTGCACTCAGCCTCCTTATCCAAGTGTTTCGTCAGTAAGCAGTAAGGTCCCTTTCAACCCTGACATGCTGTAAAATCTCTCACTCTGGGTTCCAGGAGCCCAGGGTGTGGTCTGCACTGCATCACTGCACACTTCGGGCTTGTGTGGCTGCCATGCTCTGGAACATTCTTAAGGCAGCGGCTTCCAAATAGCAGGTCGCTGCAGCACTCTGGATCATAATTACCTGAGAGATTTCATGCCCGGGCCCTCACCTAACCCATGTTACTCCAGATCTCGGGGCAGGGCCTGGGCATCTGTGCTGCTAGACATCTCCCAGGTGATGCTGCAGCCACCCGCGGAACCTGTTGTGCAGCAACCTCACCTACATTTCAGGCGCAGCCCCTGCCGCCTGGTGCCCACAGAAGGTACTGCAGGCACCACACAGGCCCACGAAGCTCATGCGCAGGGTGGAATGGGACTCTAGGATTTCTCATCTGGGTAACCAACCATCAGACAACGCTGGGCTTCGCTGCTCACCCTGACACCTTCCAGCAATGTAACCAGGGGTGTGCTTAGAAAATCTGGGCAGAAATCCAGTGTCAAATATGGGTTCTTTCCAGGACTAGCAAGAAAGGTTCCCCTTCTTTCTTCAATGAGTGGGGAAAGTGGTTTTGCTAAGTAATGTTTCATCAGGTGGCGATAAAGGCAGGGTAATGAGAGAGGAGACCATGAAGATGTGGAGAAAAAAGAAATGCATACGCTTGGGTTTGCTCAGACTTTCTCTTTCATCAGCGGAAGGGAACTTACTGGTAATAGAAGGGTATAATAATAATGGCTAGCCCTAAGGTGGAGCAGACCAGGTGCCAGACACAGGTCAAGGGCTTTGCCTGTACTAACACTGTTCTTCACAACAGCCCTATGAAATAGGCACTATTACTGTTTTGATCTAAATGTCCGTGTCCCCCAAATTCAGATGTTGAAATATAACCCCCAAAGGTGATTGTATTAGCAGGTGGAGGAGGGGCTTTAGGAAGTGACAAGGTCATGAGGGTAGAATCCTCATAAATAGGATTAGTGCTCTTATAAAAGACACTGAAGAGGTCCCTACCCTGTCTACCAGGTGAGGATACAAGAAGTCTGTGGTCTGGAAGACAGTACTTACCCAATTCTTCTGGCACCCTGATTCCTGTTGTTTATAAGGGTCCTGTGTAGGGTGTTTTGTGCTAGCAGCCTGAATGGACTAAGACAATTACTATCCCCATTTTACATATAAGGAAAGTAAAGCACAAAGAGGTTAAGTGGCTTGTCCAAGGCCACATACCTCTTTGATGCCTCTCGCTCAAAGATGGTTCCATGCACACTGATCTAACGTTTTACCTCCTTAAAGTTAGTTTTCCTATAATGTCCCCTTTCCTCATCTACAGTTAAGCTGTCCTGATCTCCCTAGGAGATGCACCAACAGGAACTAGCCAGGGGAAATGGGAAAAAACTCAACATAGGCAAACTGCTAGGAAAATATTGTGAGTAAGAGCATGATGTTAAGTTAAATGAGTTTTCCCTGGACTGGAATGACAGACATAAAACTACTACAATCAGTATTCCAGATCTGAAATTTCTACACTCCATATTTAGGCAAGCAACCGTGCCTCAATTTACCTCATCTGTAAAATGGAGGAAATAAAAAAGTAACTATCAGAACAAATGAGGTAATTTATGTACAGCACTCAGCACACTGCCTGTCTCAATATTTGGTAGCTTTTATTAGCAGATCACATGTATCCATTTGATTGAGAAAGCTGAATTCATTGGGGTATAAATAAAGATCAATTTATTTTCTCCATTCACTGCAGTTAAACATGCTCTTCCCAGGCTAACTGTCCTGGGCAGATGCCATTGCTTTCTTATCAATTTCAGTTGCTCAAAGTCCAGTCTAGTCCAGTTCACAACTTCAATGTCATATCTAATTTTTCATACCCAACTCTTCTCCCTTCAGAGTTTGCCAAACTAGTAACTCAAGTTCCAAGCATGTAAAGGGGGCTTGATCTTGTCTCTCACTACTCTCCCTTCTTCGCCGGGTCTAGTGCCTCTCACGTTGAGGGAAGAAGGGAGACGAGGAGGGACAGCAGAGGCTGCTTGTCCCTGGTGGAAAGAAGTCCCTGCTCTCACATGGGCTCAATCCATTTCCCTGTCTCTGGTGCCTCTGCCAATGTGTTGATCTCCTATTAGGTATTGCAGAGCATGGAGTTACATGTTTTTGGAGGGAGATGCTCATCTTTCCGCCAGTCCTTTCCATTATTGAGAACAACACAGAGAGGCTAGCCATGTCTGCCCTTATCCAATAAATAATCATTACCCCCAATTCCTCCCAGTCTGGATGTCATCTTACTTGATTCACGACCTTAAGAGCTTCCACCTTCTTTGCCACTTTCTGTGTTGTTGTTGTTTCTCTGGAGCCCTGACAATTATGGGGTCTTCTTTCTGTGTTCCTCAAGGCTGGAAGGAAGTTGTTGAAGTGGGCACAGAGCAGAGATTTTTTTTTCCTTCACAGAACAACTTCACTAGAGCACCTACTCTCCCTTCAGAAGAAAGTGGCTCCACCAAGCTTTCTGATATCAGACATCTGTGGTAAGAAGGAGATGCCAGGAGATTTCCACTTTTGCCCAAGATAAAGATACCAGGGTTGGGTTTACCTTCCTGTCTAAAACAAACAAAGAGAAACAGACAAAATATAAGAAACAACAGTTTTCAAGACACGACAACAGAGGATAGTGGTCCCTGAGGGACAGGAAACAAATGAGGAAAGCCTTCTGGTTGCTCCAGCTCATCGTCTTGAGAGAGTGTCCAGGCTGGTGCAGGGAAAGGAAATCTGAGCAAAGGAGATGAAGCTGAGAGTCGGGGAGGGAGGAGAGGGTGGGGGCACACCAAGTGGGCTGGAGTTCAGAGGACCAAGTAAACAAGAGGAAGAGCTATACGGAGAGAGTACCCCAAAGATATGCAGAAGATCCCTCTCTGATGTTCAGGAGAGTAATGG
>NW_006283135.1:101902-118943 GCF_000327345.1 Myotis davidii
CATGTCTTTATATGTGTGTGTAGCAGGTCTTCAAGGCAGTCTGCCTTCCCATAAGTTCATTAAAGATCCACGCTGCCCTGGCCGGTTTGGCTCAGTGGATAGAGCGTGCGCCTGCGGACTGAAGGGTCAAGGGCATGTCCCTTGGTTGTGGGCACACCCCCAGTAGGGGGTGTGCGGGAGGCAGCTGATCGATGTCTCTCTCTCTCTCTCTCTCTCTCTCTCTCTCTCTCTCTCTCTCTCAGAAACGTCTCCTCAGGTGAGGTTTAATAAATAATAATAAAAGAAATAAAAAGATTACCATGTATGCAAAGAAGCAGGAAAACACAGTCCCTAATAAGGAAAGTAATTAATCTATCGAAACATTCTAAGAACTTGGAACTGATTTTAAATTAGCAGGACAGGATGTCAAAATAATTTTATAACTATAGTCTATGTATTCAAAAAGTTAAGTAGAGACATTAAAGATATCCAAAAGACTCAATAGAACTTCTAGAGAAGAACAATGTCTTAGATGAAAAAAAGACTCTGGATAGGATTAAGGGTAGATTAAACATGGCAGAAGAAAAGATTAGTTAACTGATACAGCAGTGAAAAAAAACAATAAGAACAAATTAAACATTAAGTAAGAAGAAATAAAGTAAAATTCAGTGTGTAAATCAGTGAAATAGAACACAGTAAAACAGTAGAAAAAAAATCAATGAAATCAAAGCTGGTTCTTTGAGATCAATAAAATTAATCACTCTCTTGGCCAGCTTGATCGAGAAAAAAAGAAAGAAAACAAATATAAAATCAGGAATGAGCTCTGGCCAGTTTGATTTAGTGGATAGAGTGTCAGACCACAGTCTGAAGGGTCCCGGGCTCGATCCCAGTCAAGGACATGTACCTCAGGTTCAGGCCCAATCCGTGGCCCTGGTCAAGGCCCATGCAGGACGCAACCAATCAGTGTGTCTCTTTCATATCAATGTTTCTCTCTGTGTGTGTCTCTCCCCCTCCCTCCACTCTCTCTAAAAATCAATTAAAAAAATATCCTCAGGTGACGGTTAACAAAATAAATAAATAAATAAATAAATAAATAAAATCAGGAACGAAAGAAATGGCATCACCACAGATTCCATAGATATTTAAAAAATAATAAGGGAATATTATAAGCAATTGTAGACCTATAAATTTGACAACTCAGATGAAATGAACCAATTCCTTTTATGATACAAAGTAGCAATGTTTAGTCAAAAAGAAATAGGTAACCTAACAGCTCTAGGTCTATTTAAAAAATTGAAATTGTCGTTTTAAAACTTTCCACAGGAAAAACTGTAGGGCAGATGGCTTCACTAGTGAATTCTTCAAAACATTTAGAAAAGAAACAATAGTAATTCTACACAAATTTTTTCCAGAAAATCAAAGAGGAGGAAATGCCTTCCTACTCGTTATTTAATGTCAGCAAAACCAGATAATGACATTACTAGAAAAGTAAAGTACAAACCAACATCTTTCAAAAACACAGCTGCAAAAGTCTAAACAAAGTTTTAACAGATCAAATCCAACAACATATTTAAGAGATAATACTTCATGGTCAAGTGGAATTTCTCAAAGAACTCAGGGCAGGTGCATCTACATTCAAAAACCAATGCAAGTTCTGGAGAGCTGGTGCACAACAATGTGAACATACTTAACATAGTTTAGATGGTAAATTTTATGTCATGTGTTTTTTTGCCATAATTTAAAATATTTTTAAATTAATGCAATTCACCATATTAACAAATCAAAAGATAAAGACCACATGAACATCTTAATAGATGCTGAAAAGCTTTAACAAAATCCAACATTCTTATAAAATCCAATCAATCCAGATAAAGACTCTCATAAAACTACAAATAGAAGGGAACTTCCTCAATCTGCAAAGGAGAAACTATAAAAATAATCTATAGCTAACATATTATTTAACAATGAGAATTTAAAAATTGTCCCTCTAATATCAGAAACAAGAAAATATGTCCACTATCACCATTTTTCAACATTCTACTATATGTTTAAATTAATTCAATCATTAAAGAAAAAGAATAAAAAAGATCTAAATTGAAAATAAATAAATAAATAAAATTGTTCTTAATCCCAGGCAATATGAGTGTCTACATATAAAATCTAATGGGATGTGCAAAAAAAAATTAACTAGAATTAATAAGTACATTTACCAAGATTATAGAACATAGATCAATATACAAAAATCAAATGTATTTCTATGGGTTACCAACACATATTACAAAATAAAAATTTTCAGAAACATTTACAAGAGTATCAAAACAACTAAATAATTCAGGATAAATCTGACAAAAGATATAATAAAACATACTGAAAACTACAAAACATCACTGAGAGAATGTAAAGACAGCCCAAATAAACGGATATTTACCATATTCATGGATCAGAAAACTGATTCATGCACTCCCAATCAAAATCCAGAAGACTATTTTTCATTAACTGACAAGCTGATTCTAAGATTCATCTGGAAATGCAAAGGCCCTCGATAACCAAAAGAACTTTTAAAAAGTAGTGTTGGACCCTGGCCTGTGTGGCTTGGTTAGTTGATTGTCATCCTGTGCATCCAAAGGTCAATAGTTTGATGCCCAGTTTGTGGGTTTGATACCTAGTTGGGGTGAGTGTAGGAGGCAAATGATCTATGTTTCTCTCTTACTCACTCTCTCTCTCCCTCTCTGTTCCTCTTTTACTCTCTAAAAAAATAGTGTTGATGGGATAATTCTACCTGATTTCAAGACTTATTACAAAGCTACAATAATCAAAAGTGTAGCACTGGAATGAAATAGACAAATAGGGCAAAGGACCTAAACAGACACTTTTCGAAAAAGGACATACAGAAGATCAGGAGACATATGAAGACATGCTCAAAGTCACTAATTATATGAGAGATGCAAATCAAAACAACAACGCAGTATTATCACACACCTGCCAGAATGGCTATCATCAACAAATCAACAAACAACAAGTGCTGGAGAGGATGTGGAGAAAAAGGAACCCTCTTGCACTGCTGGTGGGAATGCAGACTGGTGCAGCCACTGTGGAGAACAGTATGGTGTTTCCTCAAAAAATTAAAAATGGGACTTCCATTTGACCCAGTGATCCCACTTCTAGGAATATATCCCAAGAAACCAGAAACACCTATCAGAAAGGACATATGCACCCCTGTGTTCATAACAGCACAATTTACAATAGCTAAGCTTTGGAAACAGCCGAGGTGCCCATCAGCAGATGAGTGGATTAGAAAACTCTGGTACACACACGCAATGGAATACTACGCTGCTGTAAAAAAGAAGTAATTCTTACCATTTGCAACAGCATGAATGGAACTGGAGAGCATTATGCTAAGCAAAATAATCCAGTTAGAGAAAGATAAATATCACATGATCTCACTCATTTGTGGAATATAATGAACAACATAAACTGATGAATCAAGATAGAACCATCGAACAGAATGTCCAACTTATGAGAGAAGTGGGGGGGTGAGGGGATAAGAGCTCAACCAAAAGATAAATCCATACATACATGGACAACTGGTTTTTGACAAAGATAAAAAGGCAATTTGGTGGAGAAAGAACAATCTTTTCAACAAATGCTGTTGGAACAATTGGATATGCATAAGCCAAAAAAAAAGAGGGCGTTCAATCCATAACTCACATCATATACAAAAGTTTAACAAACACACTATAGACTTAAAAGCATATCATAAAAACTTAATATTTCATAAGAAATTATAGAAGAAAATCTTTGTAATATGAGGATAAAGTTTTTTAGATTCAACATCAAAATATAATCCATAGAAGAAAATTTTGATAAGTTAGATCTTTTAAAAATTTAGAACTTCTACACCTCAAAAGATGATCTTAAGGAGATGAAAAGACCAGCTACAGACTAGGTGAAAATATTTATGGAACATACATATGAAAAGGACTTTTACCTAAATCTATAAAGAACTTTCAAAACTCAATAAAAAGAAAACAAGCAATAAAAAATGGACAAACTATTTCACCAAAGAAGCTATTTGGATAGCAAATAAACACATGAAAAGGTGATCATCATCATTAGTAATTTTAAAACCACAATCTAATACCACTACACATGAAAATAGCTCTAAAGACTGATCATGCCAAGTGTTAACAAGTATGTGCAGGAACTGGAACTCTTTTACACTGCTGGTGGGAAGGTAAAATGGTAGGACCACTTCAGAAAACAGTTTCACATTTTCTTAAAATGTATAGCTACCATGCGATGTAACCACTCCACTGAAGACATATGAAAGCATGTCTATAAAATACTTGTACATGAGTAAACATAGCAGCTTTATTTGTAATAGCCCAAACTGGAAACAACCCAAAGTTCCACTGATTGATGAGAGGATAAATAAATGGTATATACATACAATGGAATGCTGCTCGGCAACAAAAAGAATGCGCTAGTGATACACACTGCAACACAGATGAATCTCAAAATATTTATGCTGAGTGAAAGAAGCCAGACAAATAAAGAGTATGTCTTGTATGCTTCCACTTACACAGAACCCTAGCAAATGCAAGCTAATTCTATAGTAACAGACATCAGATCAATGGTTGCCTGGGGAGACTAGGTGTGGTATGAGATGAGGGGAGTAATTTACAAAGGAGCAAACTTTTACAAAGGAAAACTGGGGATGATGGATCTATTCACTATCTTTATTGTGGTGATAGTTTCATGAATGTATACATATGTCAACACTTACAAAATGCTACAATTTAAATATGTGCAGTAGATCAATTATTCTTCAATAAAGATTTTTTTAAAATATATTTTTATTGATTTCAGAGAGGCAGGGAGAGGGAGAGATAGAAATATCGGGAGAAACCAAGATGGCGGCATAGATAAACACGGGGAAATTGCTGCCTCCCACAACAATTGAAAAATACAACAAAAAGACAAAACGGACATCATCCAGATGGGGTATGTGCCCTTTTCCAGAATTGAACCTGGGACCCTTTGGTCTGCAGGTCAATGCTCTATCCACTGAGCCAAACCAGCTAGGGCTAAAGCTATGTTTTAAAGAAGCAAGCATCAATCTCTGGTTCATGTGTGCCCTCAAATTCCAGTGGACACGGGTCAAGCTACTCTTAGAACTTTCTCTCCTGTTCTGGTGTGCTCTATAGCAGGCCTGGGATGTGCCTGCACATTCGGCACCTCAGCAAGCATCGAACCAATGAGTGAACTGCCAGCCTCCTCTTCCTGTGGACACTCCCAATCTCTAGGGGTCTCTCCCTTGGAACCTCCTCTCTCACTCAGATTAAGATAGGGGAGAAGTCAAGTCGAGGGAGTATCCTTTCTATGGACATTGCACTTCCCACTATAATTATAACAAATTTCCCTCTCTCTCCTGATATATCTTCTTGTGCTGATTTGGGGGTGGGGTGCTTCGAAGCTGCAGAGAAGATTGGCTTTGGCTGGGATGTTTATTTACCTGGGAAGGAAGTATCTGATCCCAATTGTTAGCAGCTGCAGGGCAATCATTTGCTCAGATAAAAAAGTCCAGCAGAGAAGCTGGATGGGGGAGCCTTGCTGTTGGCCCAGACCATAGGGGTGGGGAAGAGGCTTATAAATGGGGAGTGGGTAGATGCAGCCCTGGGCCCAGAAAGCTTCAGGCTGCATATTGAGCAAAGTCAACAAGTCTTTAATGACATCTCTCTTGGGGGGATTAAGACTTGGGTCAGCCAGATCTTGAAGTCAGCAGAGTTTTGTCTCAGGCACTTCCCCCACATTCTTCCTCCCTCTTTCACTCCTCCTTTCAGCATTTTAGCATTGCTGAGTAGGGAGAACAGACACCCTTTGTGCCTCATGTTTTCCCACTATGTATTTTTTTTTTTTAATGCACAATTGTTTAGACTTGACCAAAAACAAGCCATGTCAAGTAGGTTTTAATGATGGCTGCTATATGTTGAGTTCTGTTCTTGATATTCTGAAAGAAGGAGAATGAGAGGGAAATCCTTGTAAGGATTCCATAGGAGAGTCTAGCTTTTACTCTCCATGGCCACTGACTGACCTCTCACTTCTCACCTGACCTGAAATTCTCTGCCTCTTCTTTGAGGCTCTTGAGCAGGCCGTGCAAGGGTATCTGAGAACCTGGCTCCCAGGCAAACTGGGGTTAATGTGCATGCAGACCTGCCAGAAGCATTCTCTGAGCTCCCAGTTTTGCTCAAATGGGCCACATCAATCACTACTGAAACTTCATTCTGAGAATGTGAGAATAAGAGTTTGGTTATTTATGGCAAACTCCTGAGGCCTTCCCTCCACCAACTGGGTTCCAAGGAAGGAAGACGATCATTAAACTATCCACCTCTTTATAAACAAGATCCCATTCTTTGGTGGATATGAAAGGCAAGAAAAGGGATCACTTGGCCTGCAGACCGAAGGATCCCAGGTTTGATTTCAGTCAAGAGCATGTACCTAAGATACAGGCTCCTCCTCAGTCTTCTAGGCCCTGGTCAGAGCTTGTGCAGAAGGCAACCAATCAATGTGTTTCTCTCACATAAATATCTCTTTCTACCTTTCACTATCTCTAAAAAATCAATGGAAAAATATCCTTGGTGAGGATTAGAAAAAAAAAGGGGGGGTGAGCTAAGTGAGGGGTGGGGGCATAGAGGGGGAAATCCAGGATGCCCATAGTTTACATTGAGCCTTAGAGCTAGAAAGAAAGTCACCTTTGCCCACTGCTTAACAAAGACCCTAAGGGTCCAAGAGGGAATGTGTCCAAGGCCATTCAGATAGAGGAACAGGACTAAAACTAGGAGTCCAGTGGCCCATCTCTCAGTCAAGTCTCATTTTCTGAATAATTTTCATTTTCAAAGGAAGTTTCTGAGTCACTGAAGAGATATCTCAGAATCCTGCCCTGGTTGTGAAAACTTCTTGCAAACTTCTTTCTCCTCTCTTGTGATCAGGATGAAATTTCATTTTCTGAAAGGGCTTACCTCAGAATTTTCTTCTGCATGGAAGAAGGAGGGGTCACTTCTCAGAATGTAGGTGAAGATAGAGTAGGAGAAACCCTCACAGCAACCTTTGTAAAGTCAATTTCATTACCTCCATGTTGTAGATGAGCAAACACAGGACCAGAAGTTAGAGCATTTTGTCGTAGTCAGTATTTGAATCCATAATTGATTCAATCCGAATGGTTTAAGAAATAAAAGAGAATATAGAAAGAGGTCAAAATGGTATCATTACAGGTTAGAGTTGGAGACAAATGTGTCTTGTGACAGATACTATTCAGCAAACCTGCTTTTTTACTCTTCTTTCTGGCCATCAACTGGACGACATTTTCCAGCATTGTTCACTGTTAGGTGTCGTCATGTGACTTAGTTCTAGACAATGGACTGTGGGCAAAAATGTTGTAAGCCACTCCTCCCATGTGTAATTCTCTATCCCTCTTCTTTTTCTTCATTGCTGGTTGGATGCCTCAAGAAGTCCCTAGGATGGGATTTTTCAACTTCAGCACTATAGGCCTTTGACTCAGATAATTCTTTGTTGCAGGGGTTGTCCTATGCATTTTGGAATATTTAGAAGCATCTCTGATCTGTATCCACTGGATACCGATAGCATCCCCATTGCCAATGTGAAAACTAAAATGTCTACAGTCACTTCCAAATGTTCCGGGGGGAGGAGGGTGCAATATCATGGTTGAGAAAAACTGATCTAGAAGATGGGAAAGCCCCACAGAAGGAACTTGGATCCTTCCCACACTTGTCAGTATCATGACCAAGAAACTAAGTTTTACTTCACAATGCCACTGGAATATGGGAGCTGTTGGTTCAAAAGTTAGCTTACCCTGACTTACGCAGTACTATTAAATGATCCCCATAAATAAACAGACTTGTGCAACCAGGCAGAGCATACTAGACCAGGGACCACCCCAGGCTACAAGGGCCCAAGGCACCAGCAAAGAGTCACTTCCTGTGGGCAGATACCTCCCAAGATAAGGAAAATAATAGTGCTGAACTCTACATGCCCAGAACTTCTGCCCAGATTCACCAATCAGATAAGTCACTATTTATCTACAGTGACAGAGAAATCTGGAATGTGCTTGGTGGGAAAGCTTTCTTCTTGGAAACCCCCTAAGCATGAAACCAGGAGGCTCTTCTCTGGGGAACTCCAGAGCCCACTGTTTTGTCCCAACACCAGAAAACCTGCTCAGTAGAGAAAATTCCCTGTATTCTGCTCAGAACAAAACATGGCCTGTGTTCTCATTTTCTCACTAAATATTTTCTCTTATTTTGTTACTGACATCCAGACTTAGGCTTTTGCCAAGGTCAAGGGTTGGTCTGTGACCAAGACTGAGGCCTTGCTTTACGACCATGGTCTCGGTTCAACCCATCAAGAACAGGAATTGGTCTGTGACAGAAAGAGAGAATGGTCCACAGATGGATAAAACCCATAGATTTGTCCTGAATTAACCGGTGAGTTTTGTTCAGAGCTCCTATCACGCAATCTATTTTTTCTTTATTATCCTTTATCTCTCCATTCACTAAATATGCCAGTGATAAGCTAACTGCTTCCCATAAAGCTGTCAAAGGAATGAAATGAGTGACCTCAGTCCAGGAACGGCAGACCAGTGGAAGGGAAATAACTGGCTGGAAGTCAGAAAACACGGATTGGTGTCCAGATCTGACCTGTCACTAAGTGATTGTTCCAAACTGGACTAATCACTTACCTTCTCCAGACCCCCATCTGAGGTTTTCTCAGCATAAAGTGAGAACACTGGGTTGGGAATCTCTCTTGATTTGAACATTAACTGCACTGAGCAGCATTAAATGGAGGTCCTGGTTATGTATCTCCTGCTAGTGGTGACCAGGTGCTATTGCTTTGCCCTCCTTCATCTCTTGCCATACCCAGAACAAGCCTTGGGTGTTGTAATAGTCAACAAAAGTTTCAATAGCTCCCAATGGGTCTTTGTTAGCCCAGGCTCTCTGAAAGAATTAGATTTGTTCTCAGGTCCCTTTAAGCTGTGATTCTAGCAATCTAATATTCCAGATTCCAATCTAGACCTAAAATTCTAGGAACTTGAGAGTGTTACATTCTAAAGCCATAAGAGTATAGAATTCTAAGAATAACTTGAATTTCTGCAGGAAATAAATGAGGTTACATATAGTAATAACTCAAATTTGCACTGGTTCCTGCCTCATGTGCCCCAAATTCCTAACAGGTATCTCACATGTGCCCATGAATACATTTGGTCAGCTGGAAGGTTGTATCTTCTGGCTTCTCACTGGGCCATTCAGCAAATGGGAACATAAAGGATGGTGAAGAAAGGACACGGATTGCCCTTCCTCACATTCCTGCCAGGTCTGCCTGCCTAGCACTGAGCAGCACTAGGTCAACCCAGTCCACTCACATACATCACTTAGTGCGGTCAACTTTGCCTAAACCTCAGTAATAGACAGAGGCCTAAATTTAAGCTGAGATCCTTACTTCTTAATATGTTTATCATTCAATATTTTTAACATATTTTTATGATTTCAGAGTGGAAGGGAGAGAAGATAGAAACATCCATGATGAGGGAGAATCATTGATCGGCTGCCTCCTGCACATCCCACATTGAAGATCCAGCACACAAGCCGGGCATGTGCCCTGACCAAGAATCAAACCGTGACCTGGTTCATAGGTTGACGCTCAACCACTGAGCCATGACAGCCAGGCTCATTCAATATTTTAGTATTCCATATTTCTAAGTTTCAGAATCCCAAGTTTTTCACAATTTACAGCTTGAGTATTCTTAGATTTTAATAGAGTAGGTTTAAAAAAAATTTAAATTTGAAATACTATGATTCTAAGATAGGGGGAGATGCTATCCCCTGACCTCTGGGATAAAGAAAGTTAAGGAGGCCTTAGCCAGTTCTGAGCGAGGCTGCCAGAGGGAGAACCAGGCCTCAGCTGTGCACACAGCCAGATGGACAGAGTGCTGTAAACCAGGATGGGAGGAAGAGCATTCAAGCTTCTTCATAGAATGCTCGGAGTACGCACACCCGAGAAGGCTTCCCAGGCCCTTGGCAGGCAGCAAGAACCAACTTAACAGCCTCCAATCCAATGTGTTATTTATTTTACAAGTGACTATAAATAGCAAAATAAAACTGAGAGCTGATGTCTGTGAGCAGGCCCCAGAGTCATTAAAGCTGCCTGCGGCTGCACACTTGGGAAGTTCTCCTACCAGGGATGAGGGTGGACCTCTGGGCTCCCGCAGGCCTGGTCCTAACCCCACATCTTCCAGGATTTGGAGTTGGGAGGTTTGATTCTTCCCAACTTGGCCACAGACCCCTCTGGCTGTGGTGAGTGGTGGGAAGGCGGGTAGACTGTGGAGCAGTGGAAGTGATTTAGGCATGTGTCAGGAAACTGGGGCCTGGCCTGAATCTCAGATTTCATAAGAAGCCCAGGGGCTGGCAGAAATTCTTGGCCTAACACATCCCGGAGCCAGGAGCACCATCAGCAGCCAGAAGGAGTGAAGTCCCACTTGAAGAAAATTGAGGGCAGAAAGAAAGTTTTCTCTGCTGTGGCAGGGCTAGGCCTCCAACAGAAAGGACCTCAATATTTTGCCTGGTGCTATGGAAAAGTTTCGAAAAACACTTTTATCAACCAATCCACTGGTTTTAGTACTAAACGCCTTCTATGTGCTAGTCAACATGGGGGACAGGATGTTCTTTCATTCTTTTTAAAAAAATTTTTTTTGTTTTATTTCAGAGAGAGAAAGGGAGAGGGAGATAGAAACATCAATGATGAAAGAGAATCATGGATCACTGCCTCCTGCACGCCCCACACTGGGGATGGAGCCTGCAACCTGGTATGTGCCCTGACGGGGAATCAAACCATGATCTTTTGGTTCATAAGTCAACGCTCAACCACTGAGCTATGCTGGCTGGGCCATTTGTTCATTCTTGAAGGCCTCACACAGGCAAGTGCTCCCAAGATAAAGCCCCAGACCTGACCCCAAGTCCCTTTCCAGTCTCACATCTGGCCCTCTCCATTGTGAACACCATTGCTTCTCCCAGTACCCCACATGGCAGCAGCACATCATCTGCAGCCCCTATTTCCCCAGCATGAATGTCCTCTCCCCCTTCTGGTGCTCGCTCAACCTCAGGACCAGCTCAGATGTCTCCCCCTCTTCTACAGATGCTGCTCTCACTCCTCACACACTCAGATTGCATTTCTCCCAGGGTCTTAAAGCACATTCTTCCAATGTCCCATTTAAATATCAGTGTGCCCATTCGGCTGCACCATTTCTCATCTGTGTATCTCAGCTCCTAGCACAAAACCTGGGACAGTATTTTATTGCAAACATGGAAAAGTGGGAAGTGTGGTTGAAGCACTTCTGAATAAAACAGGAGCATCTGGGCATGTTCAATGAAAGTAAAGTGGCATCTAGATGGGTAGCAGGAGCGAGGCAGGAGTGGTGCCAGGTTTCAAACCCTGTGAGATGGCTGGGCTTTAATGGCTGGTTTCTCTCTATGCTAAGGGAATGATCATGAGCAGGTCATTTAACCTCATTGTTCTCCTTTATAAAATGGGGTTGGTTCTGAGGATTAACTGAGTTAATACAAGTAAACTACTTAGGACAGTACCTGGCACATCATAAGCATTAAAAAGAATTACACTTTCATAGCAGTAACAGCAATATTAGGAAGGGCAGTGGCAGGAGCATCATTGTGTAGGCTATGAGGAAAACGTAAGGACTTGCTAGCCAGGATGAAACAGGCATTATGGGTTGCCTTCTGGTAGAAGTTGAAGCTTTCCCACCCTGACAATGTGACCCCTGTGAGCTGTGTGGACAAAGGTCAAGTGCACTGCTGAGCCCCAGAGCCAGGGCAGGGTTCTGTGCTGCAGAAGCACTTAGGTTGTTGGTCATGTGACACAATCTGTTTAGGACTTATTTCCTTGTTAGTCCCAGTCTTAAGATCCTGAGATTCTCCTCTCTCTCTCTCTCTCTCTCTCTCTCTCTCAGAAATGCCTTCTTTTCCTTAGTTTTCCTTTTCTTAGCTTTGTCTTTTACTTAGTTTTCTACCTCTTCCTTCTACCTTAAACAGATGACTAACAGTATAGTCTACTACAAAGAATCCCAGATGGGAAATCAGAAGGCCTGGGTTCCAGCCCCAGGTCTCCCCATAACTTCTGGTGAATCCTGGACAACCTCCGCCTCCTTCCTGAACCTAAGGCCTTCTTCTCAACAGTGAAATCTTGAGCTGCATGCTGTTCTAAGTCCTTTCACTCGAATGCCTCTATGTGTCTGTGGCAATGTTCTCTTGTATGGAGACTCCTCCCTACCCACAGGAATCATACAGAGGACTTGGCTTTATTCAGTCAATATTCATTGAATATATACTATGTCAGGCACTATACTAGATGCCAGGGTATTTGAGACAGACAAAGTCCCTGACTCAATGAGCTCACATTTGAGAGGGTCTAGAGCAGTGGTTCTCAACCATCCTAATGCCGCAACCCTTTAATGCAGTTCCTCATGTTGTGGTGACCCCCAATTTCATTGTTACAAATTGAACATAATTAAAGCATAGTGATTAATCACAAAAACAATATGGAATTATATATGTGTTTTCCGATTGTATTAGGTGACCCCTGTGAAAGGGTCGTTCGACCCCCAAAGGGGTCACGACCCACAGGTTGAGAACCGCTGGTCTAGAGGAAGATCAGATGATAAGCTCATTACTTCACAACCCTGGATCACTGAAGAGAGGAGAGTATTGATGTAGAATTGTCTGTACTGAATGCCCTTTGCTAGGCAGGCTGTGCCAGATCTCTTGGTCATTTTGGATGAGCCACAATAACTTGAATGAAGTATTGTCACTTCCATTTTATTTTATTTTTAAAATCTTTATTGTTCAAAGTATTACATATGTCCCCTTTCCCCCCCATTACAACTTCTGGCCTGCTCCTGCCATCCCACCCCCACCCCCACCACTGCCCCAGGCCTTCCTATTGTCTGTGTCCATGGGTTATGCATATATGCATACAAATTCTTTGTTTGATCTCTTCCCAACCACCCTGTCACTTCCATTTTAAAAGAGAGGCACACAGTGATCTCTCCACATGAGCATGCTACTCCATCCATTTGCTTCTGAATTGTGAGGCCTGGGTTCAACAGGAGAGTGAACTCCAGAGCTCACTCTCTAGGAAAGGCACCAAGGCAGTGCCTCAGTCTGGCTAAAGCTTCTTGGGGCATCTCTGCTTCAGACCACTGCAGCTCACTCCCTGTGTCTCACTGTCTCAGCCAGAGAGCCGGGAGATTTGTGGCTGCATTCTGCCCTCCTGGCCCATAACCCTATAAAATACCAAGCAACCTCTAAGGTAGAAAAAAAGGGGGACAAAACTGAAAAAATAAACACTGATGAAGATTAAAAATGACTAGTGAGTCTTGGGAATTTACGTCTCATAAAGTAAGATGGCCAAGAAGGCCAGACTGGGAGCAGACAGCCCTGACGCCTCTGCCTTGTGGATAATTTATCCCAGAAAGTAGAGGCCTCTGTTTGAGACCCACAAAGGCCACAGTGGTTCTCTGGGTCCTCCCAGTCCGCTGTCTGAGCAGCCTGGTCTGTCAGGCTGACTCAGAAGCTTTGTTTTCCCAGACCAAACCCATACATTTGATACTCCTTCATTCCTTTTCACATCTCTGATCTCCTCTGAGGTTCATCTTATACTCCCCGTGAGGCCGACAAGATGGGGACCCTCATCCCCATTGGTCAGAGGAGAAAATTAAATCTGACAGAGGATGACTCATCCAGGATATCCCAGGGAGTCAGGACTTAGAGCTGAGCCCTACTTGGTTGATGTGACAGCCCCCATTACTACACATTTTCTTTCCTTCTCATCCTTTTCCCTGAACTCCTAACCTACTCACAAATGAACTGTGTTCAGCCAATGAATTAATTCAGCTAACCACTACCGAGCAACAGTATTTACTAAGAACTGTTGCACAGAAGATGAACAAGAGTAAAGAAGATGCTAATCAACAAATTAACACTTTATTTTTATTTTTTATTGATTTCAGAGAGGAAAGGAGAGGGATAGAGAGATAGAAACATCAGTGATGAAAGAGAATCATTGATCGGCTACCTCCTGCATGCCCCCTACTAGGGATCAAGACCGCAACCCAGGCATGTGCCCTTGACTGAAATGGAACCTGGGATCATTTAGACTGAGCCAAACCAGCTAAGGCAAAATTAACACTTTTTAAATATGTAGTAGTGGTGATGAAAAAGATCGTGTTAATGGAGGTTTCTCTCCAATATAATAATCAGAAGAACTAAAAAAAAAGAAAAGAATAAATAAATAAATAAAAGTTTTGCAGAGAATCTGGGAAGAGGCGATCAATGTTGGGGTGAAGCACAAGAGAACCTATCGACTTGCTAGGTTCTTCCAAAGCAATTCCCTGGAAAAGTTCTGTACTGGATGACTTCCCATCAAAAGAGTTCATGGGTAAGAACATGTTTAAAGATTAATAAGTGGCTGACAGTCACCTGGAATTCTACACTGATGTCCTAGCTCACATTCTTGCTGACTGTATGATTGGCTCTCAAACGTTACGCTCTCCCTCAGCTGCTACAAAGGTGAGGCCTCAGTCTCAGGTTTTGAAATCTGATTAACCTAGTTTTTTATCCCAAAAGGTGTATGCCTTTGAGTTAGTTTATCAGCCTTTCTGAACTTGTTTATCAGCTCTTAAACAGAGATAGCAATATCTATCTCAAAGTTTTGCTCTGAAAAATATTTTTAAATGGAAAGAAAAACTTAAAACTTAACTATGTTAGTTCAGACTTCATGGGAGGCCCCAAGATAATCAATAACACATCCCCAAGTTAAATGCAAGACCACCAGGCAAGGGCTGAGAAAGGTGGTGCTGAAAATCGCTTTTGTGGTATTGGTGACCACCCACCTCTGGCATATGAAAGAGTTGGGAGAGGCCAAGAACAGAGCCAGGATTAGGTAGGGGATTTCTGGAAAGAGCTGTAAGTACATGTACATCTTCACCCTCTCCCTCACTTAACTCAAGCCCAAGAAAAGTGATCTTAATGGGATAGTTGGAGACCTTGGTTTTTTCCTGTATTTGGGGAATACACTGGTCTGGAATCTGGCACACACTGCTAAATCTAAAGGCAAGAGATTGGCTGACCAGCTATTCTAACAGCAGAGTAAAGAGAAGTTACTGCACTGGGGTAACCACATCCTCAGAGTTTATCAAGCAGAGGATACAGAAGTGTTTTCTCTGAATCTGATCTGGACCACACAAGAGGGAGATGGTAGCTCATCCTAAACCCTGTCAGAAGACCATGCGGCCAGAAGAAAGAGTTCAGCAGAGAGAGGGTGGTGGTGCTGGCAGATGCCTTGAGGCTGGGGAGGAGTCAGAAGCAGCCAGCTGGAGTAGAAATATATTTACCCACATCAAGGGATCACCTGTATGGGGAGGAGGATGGATTTTCTCCAAATAACCCACAAAAACACCCCCTGAAAGAACAATCAAGGTTACATGTCTGCCAAGCTCAGAGAGCATTGACCCTGGGTCTTCAAGTCTATGCTAGTCAGGTAAGAACTTTCCTGTCTTCCTCTCCTCCTCTCCCTCCCTCAGTTTCTGGCAATACAGAGACCAGAAATCCACAATGATTAGCAAAATGAAGAAGGAAAAGTGATACTCTACGTAGAAAAAGAAAGAAGAAACTAAGCCTCATTCTCCCCACAGGAGACTGGCTGGCAGCAGTCCCAGGTTCAAGTGGATAGTAAGAAAAAAAAACAAATGTTACCTTTAAATGAAGTTTGAAGTTTATTTCTACTACTAGAGGCCCAGTACATGAAATTTGTGCACTGGGTGTGGCGGGGGGTGGAGAGTGCCTCTCAGCCCAGTCTGCACCCTCTCACAGTCCTGGAGCCCTTGGGGGATGTTCAACTGACAGCTTAGGCTCACTCCCTGTGCAGGCCTAAGCCAGCAGTCGGACATCCTTAGTGCTGCTGTGGAGGTGGGAGAGGCTGCCACCGCTGCAGCTGCACTCGCCAGCCGTGAGCCAAGCTTCTGGCTGAGCAGCGCTCCCACTATGGGAGCACACTAATCAGCAGGGGGCAGCTCCTGCATTGAGCGTCTGCCCCCTGGTGGTCAGTGCGCATAATAGCAACCAGCTGTTCCGTCATTTAGTCAATTTGCATATTAGCCTTTTATTATATAGGGTGGTCTTTGGTTGATTACTTCCTACCCACCCACAATCGGGGCCAGGGAGGGAAGAAGGAGGTTGGCCAGCTGGAAAGGGACCGCAGGAGGGTTCCATGGCAAGTCTGGCCTATCTCACTCAGTCTCGATCAGCTGGACTTCAGCAATAAGCTAACCTACCAGTCGGAGCATCTGCCCCCTGATGGCCAGTACACCTTATAGCGAGTGATTGAGCAGCCTTAGCATATTATTAGCATACAAGAGGCCCGGTGCACAAAAAGTTCTGCCGCTCAGTCTATTTGCATATTACCCATTTATTATATAGGATATGTCTATTGAGCACTTACTGTGTGTTTGTGCTGGGTCCTAGGGATATTATGACCATTCAAACACAGCTCCAGCTCCCAAAGAATTTGGGAGAGAGTCAGATAAGGGAACAGGTATTTTTAGGACAAAATAAGAACTGGGAAATTAAGGATTAAGGAAGCCAACATTAACTTGAACCGACATAGTTAAATGGAAAAAGCATTGATTTTAGATTTTTATTAATCTGTTTTCAAATCCTGATTCAGTTACTTAATATCTCTGTGACTTTAGGAAAGTTAAAGTTTATGATACTTGCAAGGTTATTCTAAGTTTTAGAAATATATTTAAAGCACTTAGTCCAGTGCCTGCTGAATAAATCATTTCTGCTTTCCCCCCCTAAGTCATATACCACAAATTATTGTAGTTCCAAAGTCTATAAATAGAAAGATAATTCCTCTGGTGCCTACTTCACAGGAGATGTGAAAATAAATATTTTTTAAAAATATGTGAACTTTAAAAGAAGAA
>NW_006283135.1:119344-128110 GCF_000327345.1 Myotis davidii
ATTCGTTAAAATGTTTCAAACTGCATGCAACGTTGGTTTCCTCCGTCACTGAAGCAAGCAAGCCTCATGTTATTTTCAACTGCCAGCTGCCATCTTGGCTGACAGTTAATTTGCATATCTCCCTGATTAGCCAATGGGAAGGGTAGCGGTCGTATGCCAATTACCATGTTTCTCTTTTCTTAGATAAAGGATTATGCTTTGATTGGTTGAACAGACGACCAGACACTTAGCATATTAGGCTTTTATTATATAGGATTATTGTTAACAGTAGTAAGAGTAGTACAGTGGACAAGATATGTTAATAATTGAGCAGAAAAAAATGTTTTCTTAGTTCAAATAAATAGGGAACTTCTTATTAGCTAAGAGAAAACAGAAGTCATTGATCAACTTCAAGTTCCTGAAACAGGATGAAAGAGATTCAGCCCTGCTGAGTAATCAGTGAAAGTTATTTCTTGATTATATCCCCATGAATCTCTCTTACTCAATGTACACAGCTAGACTTGCGTATACCTGAGTTGGTCTCCATCATTTCTCTGGGACTGGTTGACCAGCAGTGGATAAGGTCAATTTTCTAAGGTATCTTTGAACATCTACTGTGTGTCTGACCTAGTTCCCTTCCAGAGGTAGAGAAAGGAGGAGATCCAGTCTTAATCCTTGGTGAACACAGAGTTCACAGGACTGGGAACCTCTTACGGGTATCCAAATGGGTGATACCCACTTGACAGAGACCCAGAGAGAGGTTGGAATTTCCCAAATCCATTGTAGAACTAAATATGAAACCTGACCCTCTTCTTTCCCTCTTTCACACCTGATCCACCACTCCATAAAACCTCCCCCTTGAAATATGAGGCAGAGTGGAGTCAAGTACCAGATTGGCTAATCTGATGGTCTCTACCATTTCTCGAGTATTTTTTATGTATCAGGATCCTTATGTATATTGGTCTTGATTCTTGCAATCACCTGCCAAGGCAGGAGTATCAATAGCCTTTGCACAGATGAAGAAAAAAAACTGAGACCCATGAGGTTAAGTGGCCAAAGTCATATGGCCACTAAGGGATGGAGCTGGTATTCAAACAGGTCAGTCTGACTCCAAAATTAGTGGTCCTGTCACACAACCTTATCACTGTGTCACTGAGAGCTGGTGGAGGCAGGAGAGAGAGATGCAAGCAAGGCCTGCACTCCTCAGAGCCCCAAGTGGAGTCCCCGGCTGCCCCATAGTGGGGAAAAAAACAGTTCAGACTGACCCACAAACTCACCAGTCATCCCAAAGCCAAGACAACTGAAGTGTGTGCTTCACCTCTCTTGTCCAAGGATCAAAAAATGAGGCAAATTTTTAAAAATCATAAAACAATATGAATAGTTTTTTAATTAGTTGGCAAATTATACAGCCAGGGCCCTTACTCTGTCCTCTAAAGTAGATAATAAACTTTATTAATGCTTTCTTTTCCTTTTGCAACTTGGTTCTTTATGAAGATGGGTACATGCAGGTGTGGTAAGTTCTCACAACATGTGGCAGGAGTCTTGGCTGGGTTTACAGGAAGGTACTTTTAGATTTTTTTTTCTGACAGTGAACTTGGCCTTCATCACTCCCTGCTGAAACCCAACTCTTTGCTGGCGGAAACAGGTGATAAAAAAAAAGATACGGAAAGAAATAAATTAGAGGGGGAAACAACTAAAGAATAAATAATCCTCTTAAAACAGTCACTGGGAGAGTCCATAGAGAGAGTCCTGAACAGGGCAGTGAGGGTTCTGGTGGCTGTGTCACTTCCCAGCTGGCTTTCTGACCTTGGGCAGATGGCCCTCCTCTCCAGGTCTCTGTCTCCTCTGCTGAGAGAATCAAGTGGGATATCATTTGATAAAGGGGTCAGACTTCTACAAAGCACTGTCCACATAGGAAGCTATCAAGTATCTCTGACACCTGGACTATGGTCCTTGGGTGTTCCTGGAGCCAAACCTGATACCAACAAGGGAGCCTTCAGGGTGACATGTAAGAAAAGGGTCTCCCTTAGCTGAACTCCTGGAAGGGACCATGAAGCTCTATAGTGTGAAAACGTTGGTGGGAGTGAGTGTGCTGGGTATGTCTAATACAGGTTAGCAAGTACTCGGTTCCCGAGTGTGAACATCTGATTGCTTGTGCATATGGGTGTCGTGTGTGTCCACCCTGCATCAGTGTTTATTCATTAATTCCATAGATGAGCTTTGATTTGCTGGGTGCTTTGCTCTAAGTGCTAGGGATTCAGTGATAAACAAGAGAGGCCGCTAGACTCTATTTGTGTGAGAGTGTGTTCAAGCAAGTGTGAGTCCTAGATTGCATGAGTATTAAGTGTATATGTGAGGATGTGGTGTGTGTGTGTGTTTGTGTGTGTGTGTGTGTGTGTGTGTGTGAGAAAACACATGTCCATGCATACAAGTGAGTGTATATCTGTGTGAGAGACTACATGCACATATGAGGGGATCTGTGACTTTGTGTGCTGTGTATGTTTGATGAGAGAGAAAAAGAAATCTTGGCCACCCGGGAGACCATCAAATTTGATTAAAATGCCTTAACTCTTAAAAGGCCCTGAGATAACTTATCCAGTCCTGACATTTCAGATAGAGAACCGGAGGAAGGCACACAGAAAAGCAGTGTGTAGAAGGTCAGGCGGCAGCCAAACAAGGCCCCAAATATACTAGTACATCTGCTGATTCTGAGTCCGAGGATGTTTTCCTAATGAAGATTTGGGAAAAGGCAAATGTAAATTATTTGAGGGGCTGTAGGTAATAATCTATGGACAAAGTAAGAAGGTAGTCTAGGCAGAGTATGGAGGGTCTTGAATACTGTGACAAAGAGGTGAGACCCACTTTGAGGAGACACAGGAAGAAATGAGCAGGAAGGTAGAGTGGGAAAAAGTCTGCTGTGGAGAAAACCAATGGAAGAAAGAGACATGGCTGGGAGAGATCCATAAAGAGGCAAGTGTAACCACCCGGGTGAGGGGAATGAGGCCTGAATTAGGGAGGGGTGAAGAAAGGAGGAAACAGACTGAAGAAGGGATCTACCCTAGAATCAGAGGCTGTTGTGTCCTATGGAATGTGGAGGGTGAGCTCCCATTTTTCTAGTCATTTACATGATGAAGTGTTTTCCCCTCAATCTGGGAACTAGTAGGAGCCTGGGAGTTTATACAGGCATCTCATTAAAACCTCACAACAGCCCTGTGAGGTGGGCATTATTTTCTCCATGTTACTGATGAGACAACTATGTCTTCAAGTGGAGAGGTAACTAACTACCCAAGGACACCAAGCCTGACCCAGCAGATCCAAGACCAGAATTCAGATCTTCGTTGCTTCAAATTAATCAATAGGGCCATCAATGATTACTTATAAGGCAATCAGTTATCAATATCACATCTACTTTGTTTCAGGAAATGGGCTTGGCACTTTATGCTCATTGCATCATTTCAGCCTTCCAATGACCATTTCTCTCTTTCAGAAGATGAAAATGAGACTCAGAGGTGTTAAGTAATTTGCCCAAGGGTATACAGTGACTCAACTTCTACCTGAACCCAAGTCAGCTGACTTTAGTGCCCACAGTCTCTCAACCATCCTGCATTTCCTTTCAGAATCAGAACAAATGTGTTTGCAACATAGCTTGGGATGAATTAAACTTAGGAACTCCCATCCCTAGAGAGGATACAAGCTTAGACTGTAGGCTGGTCCAAAAAGTTTTACCAAACACCTAGGTGACAGACTCATGATGGGGCCTGAAGAGTTCCACTTCAAGAACCACATCAAGGAATTCAGGTTGGGCCTTCAAGTCCCATTCTTTGACTTTGTAGCGTAATTGTGATCTCCACTAGGTTCCCAAAGGCAACCATGTGGGGCTGTGAGCTGGAAGTCAGGGCACCAACAATCTCATTGTGAAGCTCTGGCAAGACCATCCATAGGTCCTTTCAGTAGCCTAGGATTCTACACCCTTATACCCATCAGAGACACAGTGCGCTCTTCCTTAAGTGAGATGGATGCTGGACCTTTGCTTCAATGTCAGCCTGGCTTCCTTGCCCTGAACAAGTGAGGCACTAAGGGCCTTTGCACTGCACCCTCAGACCTGCACTATCACTGAGACCATCCTGTCCCATGCAGACAGGATAATGAACCCTCCCACCAGAGGGTGAATTCTAGTTTATCTGTTCTAAGACTCTTTGACTTTGCCACTTTTTCTAGATATTTCCTGCCCTCACCTCCATTCCAATATCCTCAAATAGCTGACTGAAGTCTTACTGCAAACCAGGCAGAACACCTAGAATCTGACCACCAAATATTTCCTTGAGATTCCCATTTCTGGCCCCAGTCAGAGGCCCTAGATGGGGCATCAGCACAGATGGGCCCCAAATATCCTACCCCTCCTGACCTTGGAGCTCCAAGACTTGTAATTTTGACCTGAGGCCGTGCCAGCTCCAACACTATCCTTACTTTCCTCAGAAGCTCACCTGCCAAGATCCCACTATGCCTTTGGTCAAGTTTACCCAACTTACTACACTTGAGCTGATTTCTTCTGACTTTTTGGTCCCAGCGTCTCTAAGCTCACTCTGCTCTAATCCCTGAAATGAATTCCTGGCCCCACTTGAAAGGCCTTTCAAAAGGAGTGAAAGTAATCTTCTGCCCCAAGTGCGTTGACATCAAGACACCATGGGTACTTCCTTCCTGACCAGAAATGCCATCAGAGCGTCCAGTAAGAGCTTGGCTCACTGCCCTCGTTAAGGTCTCCCCAACATCCGCTCCAAAAACATAGTCGTCAGAAAACACACCCAAGAAAGTGTCAGGAAGCAACTAGTCATCTGAATTATTTACTGTGCCCTGGAACATAGCCAAACTAGATGCTGGCCATACAGATGCTGAGAAAATATTTATGTGGGTCCTGATGGATGCTTGATCAGGAAAGTCTACACTGTCATCTTTTCTTCCTGCAGATAAGGCAAAGCTACACATGTCAGACTGCTCATAGAAGGGCTTGGCAGTGAGGCCTGGCAGCTGATTGGAATGAGGTTAATGGCTGCAGCTCTTGGTTCCATTCCAGTTTCTGCCACCAGCTATTTCTGCCCTTCCCAGGGCCTCAGATCCCCTATGTGTAGCACCATGGAGTATACCAGATGACCTCAATGTCCCTGTGATCCTATGACAGTGATGGCGAATGTTTTGAGGTTGGCATGTCAGCATTTTGAAAAACCCTAACTTAACTCTGGTGCCATGTCACATAAAGAAATTTTTTGATATTTGCAAACATAGTAAAACAAAGATTTATATTTTTGATATTTATTTTATATATTTAAATGCCATTTAACAAAGAAAAATCAACCAAAAAAAATGAGTTCACGTGTCATCTCTGACACACATGTCAGGTTCGCCATCACTGTCCTATGAGATTGCAACTCAGACATAATCAAATCTATTTTCCAGATCTGCCATCATGATGCCATTGGCTCATCACAGAGCTATTATTCTTGGCGTCCTGGAAACATTCTTGAAATTCCAACATCCTAGAGTTTCTCTTTCCACTGATCCAGTTTCTGTAACCAGATGGGAGAACTCCATCTGGAGGAGAAAGATCGGAGCTTAAAAATAAAAGAGTAAAATAGAAGAGGGAAAATTGAGTTTCAGCAGTGTTCATCATGTATCCAATATTTGCAAATCTATGTTGAACCCATGGGGACAGTAAGGTGCCCCCTTATCCTATCCTTTAAGCCACACTTTAGCCCCAGTCCTGTCCTCTAAGAGCTCACAATAGTGGGAAGAGTGGCCCACAAGGCTCATCTTATGCCCAGATGGACCCTTGTGTTTCTTCCTACACATAAACTCCAGGACCTCTGCCTGCCCCCCTCTTCAGTTCTGTAATTCAGTCCTTGTCTGTGAACATCTTGGGTTCCTCGCTGCAAAAATTTCAGCCTCCCCAGCTCCCCAATCCCTGTAAATGACCTGATCTCACGAGTCTTTCTCCATTTCAGAGTTTACAACTACTCCTTTGGAAGACTCACCCTAGAAACAAAGTCAAAGATAGAGACACAGGACAAAAGTTCAGGAATCCTCAGGGTTCTTTCATTGTCTCTATTCAGGGGCTCCTGCTTTCTTCTCTAAGAAACCCAATGATGTCTCAGCACCTCCTGCTTACCTCGGTTTCCCTCAGCCTTTCTTTCTCTTCAGATCCACCCTACCATAGGAAGTTCCCACATCCCAGTCTAAAGGTGTGATCTGGTCGCTGTGGTGGCCATTGAGAATATGAAACCTCGGTTTGGTGAGCACAATCAGTTACTCTCCTTTAGGAGAGTAATCAGGACAGGCAACAGTGGTCGGGTCTGGCATCCCTTCAGTTTACCTGGTCTGAGGACCATTCATTGTGGCCTCTCCCTTTCACCATTCAGCAGACTCACTTAACACCTATTAGGTATTGAACACTATGCAAGGCATGAATGAGGGGATGTGCAAAAGGCAGACAAATCCCTGCTCTCTCCACCTCCCCCAGGTACCTGGGATCCTCCAACTAGGGTGAAGGACATGGCCAGACCAGCTTCTCAGCCTCTTCTATCTCATTCCCTCATCACAACTCTTCCCCTGTCACCTGTCTCACTCCCGGAATCATGGCATCATAGGAGTTTGGAGCCAGAAGGGTCCTTTGAACTCAATCTAGACACCTTAAAAAAAAATCTACAAATCAATAAGAATGGATCTGTGTGGTCAAGAATGGCCTCCACCTGGAAGGCCACACCCTGTATGATGCAGCCATGTGACCAAGGATCACAGTCTGCAAAATTCTGTTGTAGAATCATGTTCTATTACAGACAAGGAACTAGAGAGCCAGGGAGAGGTCAAGCTGGGGCCCAGATGGTAAGACTAACGTTCCTGAGTCAGGGCAAGATGCTCTACTGTTCACTGCAGACACCTCTTATCATCATCACAAGAACCTTAAGATGTAGGCTTTGTTAATGTCCCATTGTTCAAACAAAGAAACAGACTGAGAAAAACTTAATAACATCCAGGTTACAAAGCTGTGAGGTGGTTGAGTACAGATTCAGACCTATGTCTGTTTGATTCTAGAGACATTTTGTCTAGAACCCATGTATCCAGCTGTTAAAAACACATTATGCTGAGGAACCAATGACCGATGTTGTTATAATAAACCATAACAATGCTGTTTCTCATGGGAGATGCATTTTAATATTCCTTCTTTATTCAGGGAGAAAAATAACTAACACTCAAACAATATACCATGGTCCTGTGGGAGTGAGAGTATAGCATGAAAACCAGGGGAAGCAACAACCAACATCACCAGAGGTTTGTCGTAGGGAATCAGAAGGCTTCTCAGGGGACAGAAGAGTTAGTTAGGGCCTTGAAAGATGAGTAGAAATTCACCAAGAGAAAAGGGGTGAGGAGCTCAGTATCAAAGGTCAGTTTTCTGCACCTGGGAAGTAGTGGGTAGGTGGGGAGAAGCAGGAGATGCAGCTGAGAAGGGAGATGGCAGCTACAGTCTGAAGGGCCTTGGGTGCAAGGCAGGAGGCTCTTGATTTTCTATTTAAGGCCCCAGGGATACATAAGTTTCCAAGCAAAGAAATAACTCCTTGTCAATGAAAGAAGACTCTGGAGATTAAGAATTAATACCTCCCGGGGACAGGAGCTCACACTGTTAACAAAGATAATGACAGCTCACCCATGAATATCATTCACAAATCTCAAAATAAAACTTTCAAGCCACCTAATTAATTCCCAACCTCAGTCCTGGGAGTTAGGGAACCTTACGCTGTTTTCACAGAAGGGAAAAGCAAGGCCCAAAGTCACGCAGAGCAGATCCGTCCCCTCTGAGTCCAGGGATGCTGGTCAAGGCGCACCTCTGCGGACAGTCTGTTGGTGGGGAGTATGCAGACTGAGCCTGGATTTCTGGCCCGGGTGAAAGTCTGGACCAGCTGCTCCCTGCGTCTCATCTAACTTCGAGATTGTAAAATTGTGAGACTCGGCGGCAGCAGGCTTGCTGCCTCGTGGGGCTGCCGGTCTGAGCCGTGGGTGGTCAGGAATGTTTTGGGACTTCCTGGGCCAGTGTTCCAGGTCGGAGTGTCTGGATTAATGATCCATCTCCAGACAGAGGGAGCCGAGGCCCTGACGCCAGGCACAGGGCATCGATTAGACTTTACACTCTGCGCTTGCTTTCATCTGAGGCTCTCCGGGTGGGCTGGGGCCTAATAATTAACATTCTCTGAGCCCCACAACGTGAGTGAGCTCGAGGAGGGATAGTCTCTGAGCAGGTCCCCATCAGTGGTGGAAATACCCCCCACCCCCCAAAAGAACCTGGGCCTGGCTGCTTGGCAAACACCCACATTATCCCAGCTGATACTTCTGTCCTGCCTGGAGCTTATATAGGAAGTGGTTTGGAGCTCATCTTTGAGCTTCACAACATTTCTATGGGAAAGTGGTACTAGGATTACTTGTACACATGGGGAAACTGAGGCCCAAAGAAGGGCAGGAGTTCACCCAAGGGCAGAGGGACCAGGATTAGAACTCAGGTCTTCTGCTTCCCTGCCTGACATCTTTCTAATGAAGGAGGCTGCTGCCTCTTGCAGGAATGTTTAGACCCTCATGGTTCCTCAAGGTGAGGGAAGGTAGGAGTGTGATATGATTTTCTATTTTCTAAGAGAAAACATTGCAGAGGTGCCCTGTTCTTCATTCCTGCACTGGTTCACCAAGTACTTACTGAACACCTAGTATGTCCCAGCCTCTGTGCCAGGTGCTAAGGAGAGCAGAAATAGTCAC
>NW_006283135.1:128332-147532 GCF_000327345.1 Myotis davidii
AAGTAACTCAGTTAACTGAGAGCAATGGACCTGGCTGCAGAGTAAAGCTTGAGGAAGACAGTATAGAAAATAAGTTTGGAGAAATCTATAAGGAACAGATCAAAAAGTCCTCCTGAGCCAAAGTGAGGTGACTGACATCTATTGTGAAGGATTTGAGCAAGGAGGCCAGGTGATAAGAACTGCATCTTAGGAGGCTCCTTCCCACTGTGGTGCTGAAGACATACTGAAGAGAAGAGAGATTGAAGAAGACACATCTGGGTGCAAAGCAGGATGGTAACTTGGTTTGATTGGTTTGTGGCCACAACGGACGCCAAAAACTCTAGTGTGGTCTGGAAAAGCCTATGTCCTGGGAACGTCCTTATATAAAAAAAAATACTCCCCATGGTTATAAGCTTATGCCCAAGTCCACCGTTCTGGACCCATTCCATGCTGCTCTGGTCTGAGAAGAAACCACATTTCTTTCTCTTCATATGGATTCTCCATCCTCTTTACCCACTTCTGCAGGCACACATTTTCCCACAGTGGGTTCCCCACTGCCCAGTCCCTACCACTGACACATGGTGGTAAAGCACCACACTTCCACAACCCCCAGCTTCAGAACTCAGGTGAGTTCACATTGCCTGGCCATCCCATTTATTCAACACCAGGTATAGATTAATTGAGCATCTAATGTGTGCAGGCACTGCTCGGCTCTGTGAATGTGTCCTCTGCTCTCACCTTGATAGACCCCTATAGATAAAATACAAACTCCTTAGCCCAGCATTTCACAATCTCCTTGGACTGCCCCCAGCCGACCTCCACAGCCTCATATTCTCCTTCTGTCTCTCCAGCACTCACACGGAGCCCCTTGATGTTCCTTAAATACCCTATATAGTTTTTCCCAAATAGCAATGTCTTCTTAAATTAAAATTTGAATATATACACACTCTAGTTCAAATAATACCAAAGGGGGGAAGTAAAAAGTAAAAATTTGTACTCTATCCCTTCTCACTCACTACCCTGCAAATCCCATTCCCCAAAGATAAACGCAGTTAACATTTAGGTAAATATCCTTCCAGATTCTTTTGTAAACTTCTTATGTTCTAGTATGCCACCTTTCACAAACTTTGCCCTGTCACTCACTACCCATCACAATGCCTTATTCTCTCCTCTGAAAATCTCTCTTTGGCCCTACAGGCAGAATTCGGGGTCCAGGGCTTATAACAAACATAGCATTGCCATCCTGTACTGAAATCGTCTGTTCATGCCATGTGCCTCCATCAGGTTGAGTATGAGAACATAATTGAACATGACAATCTCTATGAGGACAGGACTGTGACAGTCTTGGTTCTTCCTGTGTTTACAGTGCCTGACACATAGTAGGTGATCAATAAGTATCTATAAAGTAGATGGTGGATGGAGTACATGGTGGATGGATGGATGTGCGGGTGAGTGGATGGATGGATGGATGGATAGCAGGTGGGAGCTCCTATGGCATGCTCTGCAGGATACAGGCAAGGATATTGAATTGGCATTTAGTAGGGGAAAGGACCCAGCTGGGAGGGTTAAGGATCTGGATTCTTATTCTGGTCCTGCCTCCTACCTGCTAGGTGGTCTTATATAAGTTCCCCAGCCTCTCTCAGCTTCAATATCCCTACCTGGAACTGAACAGTGGGGCTGGGTAGTTCCCCAGAATTCTCCCCAACGGATGCTCCAGAATGCTCAGCTGGCCGTGGCCCAGCACCCCTATTTTACACCTCTGTAATTACCCACCTGCATGCCTTTTATTATAGAGATTGGAGTGGGGGCAGGAGCTCATTAAATAAAGGGCAAAAGGAAATTGCTGGCTTGCCGAAATGACATTGTTGGCATTAACTAGATTAACTTCTGAAATGAAAAGCCCACAAAAGCAAAACCAAAACAGAAAAGGAGCCACGGCTTCCGCTGGGGGCTTCATGGTTCCCTGCTTCAGCCTGCCTGACCCCGGCCCAGCCTCCCCATCGATCCTCCCTGGGAAGGTCACAGGAGCCACTTTCCTGCCCCCACACAGGACTGCATCTCAGTGGTCCCGGGAAATGGTGGTGGGCACTGGGCCCCAGACCCGGCCTTGGGAGGGAGCTGCTGCCGAGAGAGCCCAGGCTGCTGCCAGCGGGTACTAAGATGCAGCACAGAGGTAAGAGGCCACGAGGGACTCAGACCCAGGCACTTTCTCAGCTCAGTGTCTACAATCATCAGAACAGGCAGGCGGATACTGAGGGGGGCAGACCCAGCCCTGCTCACTGGTTCCAGTGCCTCCAGGGGCGGGAAAGAATGGAGCCCTGACACCTGGCTAACTATCTGGTCTCACAAGGGCAGAACCAGTCCTGTAAGCGTCCCAGATCTGCAGGAAAAGTCCTCCTTCTCAGATGCACCTGGAACCTACTCTTCCTCTCGGCAGAGGGTCAGCTAAGGAGAGTCAGAGAAGGGGAAAAACTGGAGAACAAACGCCATCCAGTCTGTGCCTCCTCTAGGCCAGATACTTGTCAGGTACTGTCTCTCCCATCTTCAAAAGAGCCTGGAAGCACTGTGTTCTCCACCTGACAGACAATGAAACAGGCTGAAAGGGGCTCGCCCACGTTCTCCTGTTACAGGCTATCGGACCTACACTTTCAAGCTCCAAATCTGAGTTCTCCCCCAATGAGCCTTTGCTCTCCAGGCCCCGACCTTGCCCATGAGAAGCTTACAGTCTGGTTGTGCTATGGATCCAGTGATGCCTCGCTAGATTAACCTTTGACTAAAAAGTACGCATCCTACCATTTCTCTGAGCTGCTGGACACCAGAACTGGCAAACCAATAGCCAGTGAAGACTTAAAACGCCTTTCTATTCTTAGTCTCCGCAACCAGGGCCTTTTGTGATGTCCGACTTCTGAAGAGTGATATCTAATGACAGAATCCCAGGCACAGGACAGAAGAGGTTCTTTTAGGTAAGAAAACATTCCAGCACCCTCAAACCTCTTCCAGCTGCACATGAGTCCATACTGGGCCTGGAGGCCATCAACACTCTCATGGGTCAGCCCTGGTCAGGATCAGCAGATGCCAGACGAGGTCACTGGGTATTAATCATTGCCAAGGGGGAAGTTAAACTGAAAGCCAGTTCATTAAAAATTAAGCTCCATCTCCGTAGCCCTCAGGGAAAGGGAGCTCTGAGTGGAGAGTGAGGTCTTGTTCCAGGAGGCCAGCTACTGTGAAAGGCTTCCCAGAGAGCCTCCCAGGAGGAGTCAGGGGCCTGGGTTCCTGTCCTGGCTCTTCTCTCCACCTGCTGGGGGCCTCGACAGGGCACTGCCCCATTCTGAGCTCCCATTTCCTCCTTTGATACCAGAGAACTTTCCTTTGGGTCCTTTGTGATCCTCTAGCATATGTTCCCCTAAGAAGTCTACACATGTTTGCTTTTCTCAGGCTCTGTGAGCTCTGTACACACAGGTTGTCCAGTGCAAGTTCACGTACTGCTCTTCATGGCAATGGGAAACTGGCAACCAGCCACAACTCCACCCTGAGACCTGGAGCTCGGGGACTCCCAGCTCGCCCCTTTGCTGTCTACACCAGCCAGGCTGCATCTCTGACCCAGAATATGACCTCTTTGCAATCTGGACACTGGCCCAAGTTGTATCTGGAGGAATTTTCCTCTGAGCCCACTGATCCACAAAAGCAAAAATTCCCCATTTGGCCAATTCCTATAAGCTGCCTTGGAATCATACTATCTCAATAGGATCTGCTAAACCAAAGCTTTGCATGGGACTTTTACAAATGTTGATCCAACACCAAAGCAATTCTACAATGTTATAATGACCAATTAATGAACAGATACCTAATCATTTTGTACCCTATACTAGGCAGCGTGATAGAGTCGGGGCTCTAGTCCTGGTCCCAAACAGAAATGGCACCGTATGCATTCTGTGTCACAACCAGAAATTTCCATTAAGATGGAACATCTGAACACAGTAATGGTGGACACTGATGGATTTTTAAATAGTAGGGTAATAAGATGAGGGAAGCAGTTGGGGTTGGCAACTAATTCTTTTTTTCTGCTGTTCTTAAATAGGCTCTTCAAGAAATAAATCTAATATATTTTCCGTCTGTAGGTGGCAGCACTGATCCCTTTCACTCCCCAAGGGGAATCATGATTTTTACTTGAGAACAAGTGCTCCAGAGAACAGGGTAAGTTAAGAGAAACTGGCTTCAGAACACATATCCTCACAAAGTGCAGATGTGAGCACATCTGGTGAATTTACACAATTTCCAAGGCCTCTCTCCACTCGTAAAATAGCCTCTTCAGGATTCTAGCAAGATACCACAGATCACCAATAACTTTCTAAGGAACTGTGGCAAAGAGTCCATGAAACGTGAGTAAAATTCCCCAGAAGTCCACCAGGGTTCACAGAACCCGGGGGAAAACCCTGTGAGCGGGAGAACAGCAGACAGACAGCCGGCAGACAAGATAAGACACTGCCCCTCAGCCTGCTCTGCACCAGCCTGGAGTGTCTCACCCTGGGGCTGCTTTCGTCAGGCCTTGCCCCAAACTCATATCTGTTGAGTGCACACCATGTGCTGGGCAGGTTGCTAGCACATTACACACACTGTGCCATTTCCTCCTCATGGCAATGACAAGCACTCTTACCACCCCACTTTATAAAGGGGAAATTGTGGATCCAGGAGGTTCACTTCCCAGAAGATCCAACCACCACCTTGAACAGATGGGGAAACTGAAGCAAGAGGAAGACTCATGATTGATGTCAAGTGGCAGAGCACGGACAGAGCAGGACAACGGATCCTGGGCACACCTTTGAATGAAGAGCTTATGATGGTGCAGGACTGATGGGGGGAGAGGAGGACGGGGAGAGACAGAAATGGAGCCCTAGGCTCAAAACACAACACACACTTTCTCTGAAATCAGGAACGATCTCAGACCTAGCACAGGCTCTGCCCTGAACAATGTGTGGCCGCAGGCAAGTGGCTCCACCTTTCTGAGCATTTACAGTCTCACCCAGGTGGGTGGAGAGTATTTAAGGAGATAGTGGCAAAGAAAAGAAAAAATATAAAAGCTCTCTTGGAGGTATTATTATTAATTATTATTATCATCATCATTATCTTTCATGGTTATTAATGACCTGTTACCTGTGAGGGATCTGTCATCCGGGAATTTCTTTAAGCCCCTCTTGAACCTGTTTATACTTCCAGTCAGCAGCACCTCCCTTGCTTTTGATTCTCGGCTTCCAGCCCACAGAGCTGCAGGCCAACTCCTCTGCCTGGGGCTTGGGTTTGAAGGGCCTTTCTCAGTCTCTTTTGTGGGTTCCATCATGGCAAATTGAATCCAGTGCAATATAGCTCACTTCCTTCTCCAAACACCATTTGTATTCCCAGGTCTGTGTTAGGGATCTCATGGGGAAGGAGAGGAAGATACCTGGGTAGGGTGAAGAGCTATAGGACCTCTCTTGCCTGTCAATATCACAACTAAGAACAAGGTTCACACCTCACAGCCCCAGAAACCATCCAAGGACCAGGGCATCACCTGCTCTCAAAGCCCATTTTCTTCCTCACACCAGAGGCAAAGGACTGGGAGCCCTTTCTCAAAGACTGCGTGAACCAAAAATATAAAGCAACCTCAGCCAACTCTGATACCTCCTCTGGAATGAGCTCTGTGGATGCCAAGTTGAATCAGACATGGTACGGTCCTGCCCTCAAGAAGTTCACAGTCTGATAAGTAAGACCAAGGCATGAACAGTCATCTTGGAAGGTTAGATCTGGATAGAGGATTCAAGAAAAGCAGTTTAGAGAAGGGCCTCACTAGCCCTTCCTGGGACCAGAAAGGCTTAACAAAACAGGCTTAACAAAAAGGAACATTTGGATTGGGTGCTAAAGGATTTATAGGAGTTTGCCAGATAAGTGAAGAGCAGAAGGGAGGAATTTCTGAGAGCAGAGTCAGCGTGAACACAAGGTGCTCAGTGAACAGAGATGGGTTGCTCAGAGGACGCAGGGGGCCACCTGGGTATATACTTCTGCTTGTCACCGAGATGACAAATGACCTCATTTCCTGACCTTCAGAAGAGATCCCCAGAGAACTCCCTGTCTCCCCTTAGGTAAGGGGAGGCCTTTGAATGTCCTGGGCTGTGAAGAACATAGAAGAAGCCTGGCATCAATATATCCCCAATCTCATGGCACTGTTGAGTTTTTACCAACACTGTGTCTCAGAACATTCAATTGAGAAGGGCTTCTCAAGCATATCCCACCCTTTCCCTTAGCTGGCCCTTCATTGCAGGTGAGGAAACTGGGGAGAGAAACCCATTCCCGAGTCAGGAACACGGGTGTGAGTGGAGCCCAGGCCTCCTGCCTTCCGTCTCCCCCTGCTCATGAACTGGGGTAGAGCTCACCCAATCTAGCTGGAGGAGAGCTCCAGGCAAATTCGAGGTGATTATAACAGTAGCAAATTATACTCCATGAGCTAATTAGGAAGGGATTGGGGCCCTCAGCCTTAATTAATATCTAGTCCCTAACAACTTAATCCTGGGTGAGATCATAGCAGGGATCTCCCTCGAATGCTGAAATTCTTTCCTCCAACAAATCACCTATATAAATACATATATTTTAATAGCAACAATTATAAAGTTCTCTGCCAACTTATGAGACTGTTTAACATTCCTGGGTTGAGGTTACAGTCCCCCCCCAAGTTTTCTCCCTCCCCACAACCAAAGTCTAATGAATAGTAACTCTTTTGTGGCTCTGCGTTCTACTTAACCAATATCTCCTACCCAATGGGTCTTCGCAGGGAGTTAATAAGCAGTCTGGGAGGACTGCCTGAGGAGGTCCACAAACCTAATCATTAACTGCAAGGCCTAATCAGCATCTGCTTCCCACCCAGAGGCCCCCACAGCTCCACAGCCCTGGCTCCCCCAGTAATGGATGGAAAATCGGCGATTTCCTGGCAGTTAGCAACCAATTTTCCACCAATTAGAAGAGAGATGGTGGTCTCTGGAGGAAGCTGGATGGCTCCACTGCACAGATCTTGGAGGAAGAGAGATGATCCTAGAAGCACCAGGGGACCAAAACCTGGGGAAGTGAGGGGGTGGGGCCTGCGATGCCCTCCCCCACTCCCCAGCTGCTCCCTCCCTGGGTCAGCCTTAGCTTGTATCAGTGGAAGGCAACCTCAGGGGACAGATGATGCACCAGGCACTTGCATTAGAATTCTTCTCACTCAGTGACCCTGACACAATGAACCTGCCCCCTTCTCTCCTCCAGGGCCAACCAGCATGGGCTTCTCCTGCTGAGAAACTCCTCCAAGGCAGCTGGTATGGCGGTTTCATGAGAGCATGAGCTCTGGAGTTGGACATTGTGCCCTGCCACCCTGAATTCATCTCTTTTCAGTTGTGTGTGATCTTGGACAAAAACATTTCAAGTCTCTAGGCCTCAGTTTTCTCGTTTGTAAAATGGGGTGAGTCACAGCACCTACCTGATAGGATAGTTATGATGAATAAATGAGCTAATGTAAGTAAAGCATTTTCCATCACATGTTGTAATGTTTAATAAATAAGTGCACTCATTATCCTTACCATTATGGTTTTCATGATGAGTGATACCATTATTAATCAATATTAACAACAGTGTGTGTCAGGCATGTGCTAAGCACTGTGAGAACCACTACCTTAGACATCTTTGCACATTTGAACTTGGGAGTTTGCTGGCCCTGCCCCTCAGTAACTTCCTCCTGGATCACAGCTACAGTCATCTCCCATCTGGACTCACACCCCAGGTCATCCCCCACACCAGCGCCAAAGTGGTCCTTCTAAAATACAGGCTTCACTCTGCCCACATCACTGGCTGGATTAAGACCTGCAGTGGCTTTTACAGCACAAACTCTTTACCCTGCCTCTTAGGTCCTGAGCCATCTCTTCCCTGCAAACTCCTCTGCTTCATGTCTCACCACTCCAGGACCTATTTCTTACCATCCTAAAGCAGGACTGCTCTTCAATGGCCACAGTCCTTTAACCTCAGACCCACCACTCGTGATGAATGTGAAGATTCAGTGATAAAAAAAAAAAAGCGAGCTTCGCACATAGTAGGTGCACAGGAAATGTGGTTCTTCCTGCTCCCAGGCCACAGCACAGTGCCAAAAAGCAGTGTCATAATGTCACTGACAGGCTTTTGAGTCATAAAGAGAGACAAAGTCACCCTGCACCTTAACTTTAGCATTGACTGGACTGCACTGGACTCTAAATTCTCGGATAATTGGCCATTCTCATCTGGTAATTGTAACTGAACCAGACACCCTGTCTCCTTTCTCAAGGAGCTCCGTCTGCGGGGAACAGAATAACAAGTGGATGTTTAATGAGTACTTACTCTATGCCAGGCACTCTGCTGAGGAACTTTACATGGATTATATCATGAGATTATCTAATTTAATCTTCGTAAGAGCTTCAGGAGTGAGGTGAACATATAATTTATCATACAAACCAAGGCACTCTGGGAGTGTAAGGGGGCACTACTGGTAGTAATAATTCCAAAGGACAATCAGCATAAACCCTGCTGTCCCAGGCACACCAGGACAGATGCAGAGCCTGTCTCAAAAGTGCATGTCCTTGTTTCAGAAACGAGGAAATGAGGCATTGGGAGGTGAAGGACTATGCCCACATTTACATCCCTCTTAAGAGCAGGCGTTCAAACCCGGACCTCTGACACCAGTCACAATACACACATAGTTAGGATTCAGATGAAACAGAAGGTTTCCTAAGAGAAGAAGGGCGGGACCTGGCTCCAGACTGAAAGGTGAAGCAGGAAGAGGAGAAGGGCGCTTGAGCTGCAGGCATTCCAAGGCAGACCAGAAAGGTGCACAGGCGGGATCAGCGATGAACTCAGAGGTAGAGGCAGAGAGGGAGGGAAGTGCTTGAAGAAGAGCAAAGAGCTGGAGTCTAGGAAGCAGTGGGGATAGAGGGGAGCTAACTTAGAGACCTGGCCGTAGACATTGGCCAGGATGATCCCAGAGGGTCATGATGCCAGGCTGCAAGAAATAAGGAAGAAAGAATAGCTGCTTGGCCTCAGCCCTTGCCTCCTTCACATGCTCGATGCCCCATCCTCGCTCATGGGACACATCATCCCACAGCCCTCTATGAACTTCAGATCCTCTCCTTTTCCAAACATGCCTTTCATCCACCTGCTTCTTCTGAAGCAGGCTAGGAAGCCCTGGGCCTCAAGTCCCCATCAGAGAGATGAGTGTGCCCCTCCCTGCCTTGGACTGATGTTTGGTGAGTTCTCCAGGATGGGGTGATGACCTGGCTGTGGTCAGTCGGCAAACTATGCCCACCCCCGCTTTCTACCACTGTTAGTCTTACCCATTGGAGCTTCTAGCTCCTTCTGCACAGAACCCAGCAGCCATGGCATTGCTTTTATAGAAGGTCCTGAAGGAGGAGGCAGGTGGTGGGGTCCAGAGCTGCCGACCATTCAGGTGATCCCTCGACTCCAAGCTCTGAAACTGAGAGGAAGGTTATTGCCTGTCCATCCTGAGAGAGCCTCCGGGTGCTGATTCTAACCTGTAGGCTCAGGTCTGGAAAAATAACACTCTTTTTTAATTTTTTTTCTTTATTGATTAAGGTATTACATATGTGTCCTTACCCCCTCATTACTTCCCACGCCCACTCATGCCCTCACCCCCCTGTTGTCTGTGTCCATCGGTTAGGCTTATATGCATGCATACAAGTCCTTTGGTTGATCTCTCCCCCTTACCCCCACCCTCCCCTACCTTCCCTCTGAGGTTTGAGCATCTTAGGAATATATCCCAAGAAACTGCAAACATCAATCAGAAAGGATATATGCACCCCTATGTTCATAGCGGCACAATTACCATAGAAGTAACACTCTTGTCAGAACAAAAAGAGCCCCACATCCACGAGACCCAGGCTTTAGGGGCACCTGGGTGTGTCTCTGCTTCCCCTACCTTTTCCAACTGCACGGGCAGCTCAGTGTCCACACAGCTCTGCCTTCCACAACCCCAGTCTGCCTGGTCCCAGTCATCCAGCCCAAGGTCAGGGCTTCCTGAAGAGTAGTGACAATACCTGTGGCTGATGGCGACTCTGCTCCAGTCTCACCCTTCCGAGCCAGCTCCACAACATTGCCAGAGGGATGATTCTAACAAGTCCAATAATGTCACTCAATAGCTCTCCATCACCAGAAAGAGAAATGTTCTAGCATCTTCACATATAGCCCAAGGGGGCCGTCCAGATTCAGACCCTGCCCGCTTCCAAGTCTACCCCCCTCAGTCCCCCTACAACCACCCATGCACCTTCATTCAATCACATATTCATTCACCAATGATGTGTTAAAGGCCTTCTTCATACTAAGCCCTTTGCTGGGTGCTGAGAACCATTCCTAAAATGACTAACACCCAATTCCAATGTGGGGGTGGAATGGGAGGAGGGGGTCACACAGCACCAAGCAATTCTCTTATACCAGTTGGGGCCCTAAAATTCAATTCCATGCTATCTACCTGGAGCTAGCACCAGATTCCACAGGTGAAGGGCCCCGCCCCACTAGATTGTGCTTTCTATCCCCAACTTCAGATGCCAATCCCAAGCCCATGTTGTTACCTGTGCTTCTGGCCCACTGGCTATAAACCAGAGGTTCCAACTGCCCCCTCCTTGGGTTCAGTTAATTTGCTAACGTAGCTCACAGAACTCAGGAACCTGTGTACTCACTAGATTACAAGTTTATTACAAAGGATGTTGAAGGATAGGAACCAACAGCCAACTGAAGAGATGCAGAGGACGAGGTGTGGGGAAAGGGCATGGAGCTTCAATGCCCTGTCCAGGTGGGTCACTCTCCCAGCACCTCCACATGCTCACCAACCTGGAGGCTCTCCAAACCCCATCCTTTTGGTGTTTTATGGAGGCTTCTTGACATAGGCATGAGTGACTAAATCATTGGCTGTTGGTGATGACAACCTCCAGCCCCTCTCTCTTCCAGAGAAATCAGGGAGTAGGATTGATAGTACTGATCCTCCATTCTTGCTCCGTTCCATTGTCAACCATCCCCTATCCTGAGAGCATTTCCAAAAGGCATATCATCAACATAAACAATTGTGTGGAGAGGAGCTTGTTATGAATAACAAGGCTTCCATTTCACCTTTATGTCTCTGAAGTGATTGCAGGAACTGAGGACAAGTGACCAAAACATTATAACATGCTCTTATTGTCAAGGGTTTGGGAAGCTGTGAGACAGGAACTGTGATCACAAAATACATATTTCTTATAAATCACAATCCTATTCTCCAACACCACCAGGTTGCATGGGCCTCCTCTCCCAGCCTCTCCTACCCAATATACTCCTATTCATCCTCCAGGACCCAGAGCTGGAGCCCCCATCCCCACCTTCGTCCAGGCTCCCACGTTCTCTCAATGGTCTCTTTGGGTGTTTCCTGCATTAAACGAGAGTTCCTTAAGAAGAGGGGTTGGGTATGAATCAGCTCTGTGCCTCTTACTGCAAAATAAATCTGTCACCCTTCCCAGTTTCTATACCCCTGGGCTTACATTTTTCATTTTTTCATCACTCAGTCCACCACCCCCTTGCCTGCTGCTAGACCTTAGGACACGTGTGTGCATTAGAAAAAGGCACCTCCTCCTCTGGTTGGAGGCAGCACATGCCAGGGTGTGTGTCTTGTGAGCAGAGCAGAGCACTGGCTGGGTCCTGGCTCAACTTGCCCTTTGGCCAGGCACTTTTGTGTAGGACATACCCATACAGTCATACACAACATTCCCAACTCTCACCAAGATGCCCAACCAGTGATATTTGGGAACATACCTTCAACTCTCAGTCACACTAGCATCAGGGGCTAATGGGCCTCCCACCTGCAGAACATGCTTCTTCTAAAAGGAAATGGGTGTGGGGAAAGTATGAAACAATCATGGGAATTATGGATGTTCTTTACACCGGTTGGAAGGTATGCAAGACAGGGGCCTTCCCAGCCTGCTGTAAGTGCCGTCACTTCAACAAATGCCACTCATGGAGAGGGCGAGGCCCGTCTCCAGTCATCTCGCTTCCTTCCTTTCTTTCTTGTTTTAAATACTTTTATTGATTTCAGAGAGGAAGGGAGAGAGAGAGAGAGAGAGAGAGAGAAACATCAATGATGAGAGACTAATTGACTGGCTGCCTCTTGCATGCCCTACACTGGGGATCAAGCCTGCAACCCCAGGCATGTGTCCTGACCAGGAATCAAACTGTGACTTCCTGGTTCATAGGTCGATGCTCAACCATTGAGCCACACGGGCTAGGCTCACTTCCTTTCTTCTCCCTCTTTAGTTGTGGTGTTCTTAACTTCTGAAATCCAGCCCCAAAGCTCCCTTCCCTACCTTCTACACATTTTCACATACTTATTCACTGAAATGGGCTCTAGTAGTTGAGCTCCAGAGAAGCTGACCTGCCAGAAAGAGCATTGGTTCTAGACCACGTTAAAGGACAAGGATGGGTGACAGACGTCCCTCTGAGCCACGGTCAGATTCACCTGGTGTTCACTCTGGGATAGTAGGTGGTAGGCTTGCTTAGACCAAGGCAGCCCACTGGTGACACAATGGAAAGCCTTGTTCTGAAAGAAAGCAGCTGGAAGAGCAGGCATTGGGTGGACCGGCTATCACACCTCTCCCAGTCTCTCAGGGCTCTCATGAGAGAAGGAAGCAGACACACTCTGGTGGCCCAGAGAGAAAAGCTTAGACCAATGGGGGCTGAAAAAGGAGGCAAATCTGTACTCACCATTAACGTCCCAGGAGGCAACCCTTTCAAGGTGGTGGACTCAGAGTCATGGAGATGTGGGAACAGATGCTGCATGGCCAGTGCCAGGTTGACCTTGAAGACCATAAGATGTGAATGTCATTTTGTTTCATAGTCTAGGACCCTGAGAATCTAAGACTCCACATGATAGTTTTTATTTTATTCTATTAATCTTAATTTAAGATTTCTTAAACTCAATGACAAAAAAGGTAAGATTTTATAATTCCCTGACTCTGGAACCTGAGAAATTTAAAATTATAAGATTACCCGTGAGACATGGTCATTTGTGTGGATTTCTTTTGAAGATGTACTACACACATGCTTTGCAACAGCTACTCTTTTAGGTTCTTTACATATATTGTTTTATTCAACAGTCATCATTTACAATGCATTATGTTATGTACTACTATTATCCCTATTTTTCGGATGAGAAACTGAGGCCAGAAAGGCTAAGCGACTTACCTAAGACTGCACAAGTAGTATATATATAGTGGTCCCATAGAAACCTAGACTCCATATTCTTAACCATGTCCCAGGCTGCCTCCCTGTGTTATAAGAGGTATATATTTAGGAGGATGGAGGTGCATTGGCCAAGCCCAGAGCTGAGTTGTGGGTCCTTCCTGATCCCTGCTCAGCCCATCTGAGGCCCAGCCCTTCGAGTGGGGGAGCTGAGCCTCCCCCTTCCCCTTCCCACCTTTCCAGAGAGTGTTCCCTCCACGATCTCAGGTCCCGAATTCCCCAGGCAAAGCCAGCCACGTTCTACGGGCTGAGGTCCAAGTTTACTTAAGAAGAGGAAAATGTTATTATAGAAATTACAACAGCATTAAGAAACAGAGCGTCGCTGTATCAATCCAGGACCACAAGAATGCTCATCAACTTAATAGCTTCCTGTTGGGAACCTTTCAAGCTGCGCTTGAAGCTGGCAGGCATCAGGGCATGGGAGTGAGGCCAAGCAACTGGGTGACACTGTCCCCCCAACCCCCACCTGCCCTGCCCTGGGGATGAGTAGTAGAGCCCATGGAGGGGACCACAGGGAACCCCTCTCTGTCTCTTCTTGCCTCAACCCTGAACAAGGCAGAAGCTCAGGTTTCCTGTTCTCCAAAGTGGAGCCATGGTGGTACTGGTACTGGTGCTGGTGCTGGTGCTGGTGCTGGTGCTGTGGTGTGTGTGGGTGTGCGTGTGCACAAGTCTCTGGTGGTGCACAGGGAGGGGAGGGCTGGGGCTTCTCCTCCCACCCACCCTGTTCCATATCCTCAGCCTTAGTCAAGTACAAACATGGTAGGTCGCTGATCCCTAGACCTTCTCCCCAGACCCAATGCGGAGGGTCTGAATCTAAGTCCCTGATAAGGAGAGGGCTTTAAGAAAGCCACTGCTTGCTTTACCTCCTAAAGCTAAGGAGAGAGAAAGCCAGGCTTTCTCTCTCTCTCTCTCTCTCTCTCTCCCTCTCTTTAAGGAAGAAGAAAAGAAAACCATTAAAGTAAAATTCCTGGTGCTGGGAGCAGCCAGGAGTCTGGCGCGTGTCTCCTCCTGGGTAATTATCTGGCATTTAGCACCCCTCTTCCCAGCACTTGTAATTAGCAGGGAAATTAAGATGCTGTCATCCTACCTCCCAGCCTCTCTCTGCTAAGCCCAGAGGCCTGGGGAGAGGTCTACAAGGGTGGGGGAGGGGAACTTTGCTGCAAGAAGTGAGACCAGAGGTTGGGAAGGGCTTTCAGCCAAGAAGAGACATTTGACAGAAGAGCAGTGGTGGAGGGTCCTCTGCGGAGCACTTTGATGCTCTGGCCTCAGCCATCCCTCCTCTCTCTGAATTCCTGGAGTATGCGCAGGCTGGACCACACCCTTCCCATGGGATGATATCCTGGCTTTGATGGAAGGGCTGTGTCCCGGCAGGGTTTCATCGCATTCACCAAAATAGTCACAGAGGCCTCTTGGGGATCTTCCTCTGGGCTGGACCCTGAAGACAGAAATGAGTCAGATCCCCCCGCCCCCAGGCCCCAGAACTGCAGGTGCCCTCCAGGGAAAAACATAACACAAGGTTGGAAGGGACAAGAGCTGAGGGAGGCCGGACCAGGCACATAAGTCAGAGGGGCCTACTGGAAAATGAAAATTATTGAAATTACTGATAATTTCAAGACAGGAATAGCAGAAGATTAAACCAGCTGTGGGACTCTTTGAAGTGTGGGACCCTATGTGACTACCCAGGCGGCATGCCGATGGAGTCAGCCCTTCCGGGAGGGCAGGGAGGTCTTGCCAATTAAGGAAGAGTTCTTGCAGAAAGTAGCATTTGAATTGGGCTGGTTCAAGAGGTCAGTATTCAATAGGTGGAAGTTTCCATTGCCTATCTGGTCAGCTTTCTAATCTGTCAGGACCCTACTCTATGCCCCCTCCTCCAGGAAGCCTTCCCTACTAACCCCAGGCTGCATTAGGATCTTCTGGGCTCTCACAGCTCTATTCCTCCATCCCCTCAACCCTGTGCTTCTCTAGAACACCTATTCCACCCCATTACAGATGACTGGCTATGAAGCTGCCTTTCCCACTAGCCCTGTCTGCATTCTTAGTGCCTTATGGAAGGCCTGGACAAGGTAGGTACTCGACAGTAGTTAACTGACTGAAGCATGAACATCCACAGAGGGTGGGGCTTGGGCAAAAGACTTTGATTGAGTTCAGGGAATGCAAGGGTGAAGTTTTGCCTGTGAGGTTAAACAGTTAAATGGGGACAGGGTCAGGAAGACCCTGAATGGCAAGCCAAGGGCAGGGTGCTCCCAGAAGGTTTGAGCTTTTACAAATTGATCCAGCTGCTCTAGAGAAGATAGAGTGGGTGGATGGTGGGGTTCAGGGGGAGCGGAGCAGTCAGCCTGCGCCAAAACAAAGGCTAGGGTGTCCTGGGCCAGACAGCAGTCACGGAATGGAAATAGAGAAAGAGCTGGATGTGAGCTTTGCAGCCCCACCCATCCTGGTGGCAGCAACACTGGGTCACCAGCCAGGTATTCCAATTATTCATAGAAATCAATCTCATTCATGGAGGCTCAGATAAAACTCGTGTGCAGTAATGGAGGGGGAGCTTAGAGCGAGGAGATAAGAGGCGGCCCAGAGTGCAGGGTGATCAGGTGGGGCTTTGCAGGAGAGGGAGGCACAGAAAGAGGTTATCAAAACATCCCTCAAATAGCAAAGGCTCAGAGCCAGTCGGCCCAGCTGTGAGGGTGAAGGGACACGCAGGCTCATCCCCAGGCCTGGGGAGACCCAGACCCAGGGGTCCTTGGGCGTCATTCTGAACAGCAGGATAAACTGGATTGGTCTTGTTGCCCTGAGACTTCTATTGAAGGTCTAGTGCTTTCTGTTGGGGGTGGGGAGCAAGGGACGTAGATCAAAGGGATGCCCTCAGAGGCCCTTTTCTACCCTGACTTTCTGGGATCCCGAATCCATGAATCACCACAGTGGCATGTTGTCTGTAGGGCCAGGAAAAGGATGTTCTGTTCTCCAGCACTGGGCAGATGATGTGGGAGGCAGAGGGGTGTTGCCTACTCACGCTAAGCTGGGCCAGAAAGGCTGTGTGCCCATCAGCCTCAAATCCCTCCACACATGCTGGGAAGGGACCCACGGAGCACCCCTGCCCCTGAGATGTGAGAGAGGATGTGGGTATGAAAGGTCCGCCCAGGGACAGAGAAGAACATTAGACACAGGGCTTCTGGGAGCAGGAGGGACCAGGGGAGAAGGCTGGGATACCCAGATGGGTGATCAGAAGTTGGATTTGAGAGCAACACTAATAATAAACAACTGATTCTTACACAGCATCTGCCACTGTCCTCAGTGCTTTTTCTGAATGAACCAGTGTCACTACCCTCCTTCTACCGAAGAGGAAACCAAGACACGGAGTAGAAGTCAACTTTCCCAAAGTCGTGCAGCTGGAGGAGGAGCTGGCATTCGAACCCAGGCAATCTGGCTCCATTTTATCACAACATTGAAATCATTGTTCATTTGCCAAGGGCTTGCTGTGCACCAGACACCAACTTCACCCGACCCCTAGGGGGAGTAATCATGCCCATTTTACAGATGAAGAAGCTGAGGCTCTATAAAGAGAAAGAGGCAGAACTGGGATGTAAACTTGTACCTGCCTCGGGTCTTGCACACACTCCGCGGGAGAGGGGCTGTGCGGAATGGACTATTAGAAAGCCAGTGATGGGGCATTCCTAGAGGAGGGCAAAACTGAGGGGCCCGCCCCTCCCACCGCCCCAGACAGCTTTGCCTCACTGCTGCCTGCCGAGGTTGGCCGAGGAGGCCCCATCTGCCGACACTCAGGGCTGGGAGGAGATAGCGCTTTTTATCTCTGCAGAGAGTTCAAGAGTTTATTCCCACCCGGGCAGTGGGGAGCCTGGTGCCCATTCTTGGAGGGTGTCCAGTGACAGGACAGATGGGGAGGTACTTCCTCCCCTTTGTCTCCATCACACTCTCCTCCACACACCCCCCGCCCCCACCACCCATCCCCAGAAGACAGCAGGAAACACCTTGGATGGCACCCTCGGACCCGGACCCGGCTCTGGTGGCAAGTCCTGGCTCCGAGCTCAGGGCTGGGTGCTGAGTAGTCAGGGTGTTGGTGGGACAGCACAGCTCTGGAGTCAGGCACACCCACCGGGATGTGGATGTGATCACCACCTTCTGACTGTGTGACCTCCGACATGGTGCTTCCCGCCTCTGAACCTCAGTTTCCTCCTGTGAACAGCTGAATGACCGTTCCCATCTTGGAGAGTTGTTGTCAGGGTTAAACAGGAAAGGTATGCCTGGCTCACAGCCTGGCCTATACCTGGAGCTCTAAATGGACCTACCTTGCCCATATGCACCATATGAATTTGACTGCAGTCGATTGAGCCAAAGTTCACTCTTGTGTCCCAAAGACAGAGTGCATGAACTCACCCCCTCTTCAAACTCCTCTATGCTCCCCAGGCCCTCTGCCTGGCATTCAGGGCCTCCAGGGGTTTGGTGCCTACCTGTCTCCAGGCCCCATTTCCTGTCTCCAGCGCCCCAGGTGACTCATTCTTCCTGAACAAAGCAGGCCCTATCTTCTTCCCCAGCGTATCCTTCCAGACCCAGATCATCTACTGCCTCCTCTCTGAAGCCGCCCCCAGGCCCCGGAGGGAGCGTGAATCACTCGCTCCACTGGGCTCCCACAGCTCTGAGCTCATGCTGCTTTGTGTTTTGGGTACAGATTCGTGGATCTGCCTCCCCAGCTGTCTGGGTGCCCCTGCAGGGCAGCAGTGGGGAGCTCCACCTCCTTATTGAGTGCCTGGCACGAAATCTGTGCTCGGTAGATGCTATTTAATCAATTAATTAACTAATCAAACAGAGTATCCTAGAATCGGAGCATCCCAGAGCCAGGACAGCCTTAACGATCACCTCGCCCACATGCCTCATTGTCTAATGAAGAGGCCTAAAAGGGGAGGGAGAGGGGGAATGGGGCAGAGGACAGGCCCAAGGTCTCCCAGTGAGATAACAGCAGAGGAGACACTAGAATGCAGGCGAGGGGTGTTAGTTCGGATTCACAGTTGGGTGGACGAGGACCAATCAATGGCTCTCCATTGCCTTTCAGATAAAGCTGAAATCTGCTATCCTGGCTCCCTAAGTCCCTTTGTGATATGGTCTCAGACAACCTGCCCACCCTCACCCCCAGCCAGGCCACACACTCAGGTTCCCCGGCACTACTCCAAGGCCTGGCATGGGTCCTTTTCTAATGCTCCCAGGTCTTCCCTACTGTTCTTTCTGCCTAGAACACCTACCCCTTTGCACAGAACCCTCACCACTCCTTTGGCCAAATCCTATAGTCCTTCAGGTGTCAGCTCAGATGTTACATCCTCTGAAAAGGCTCCCTTGTTCCCCTCGTCTCTTCTTTAGCCTCCTGTGATCCTGTCTTCACTCAAGGCTGCAATTGTCTGTTCACAGATCTCTAAGCCTGAGACTGTTCATCTTGCACCTTTAGTGCCCAGCCCCAAAATATATAAATATGAATGAATGAATGAATGAATGAATAAAAAAATGAATGAGTAAAGTGTGAAAACTGGAACTCCAGACCACCACACTGTGTCCAGGAGCAAATTAAGTGGTGCCAAAGGGGACTGTAGCTTTGTCCCCCTGTTATGCTTAGCTCCAGTCAAAAGCACTAGACTTGTAGGCACCAATCTTTGGGCTTAAACCATAGGTTATTTCTTTCTTTTTTAAAAAAACAAATATGTATATATATATATATATATTTTTTTTTTTTATTTTAGAGAGGAAGGGAGAGGGAGAGAGCGATAGAAACATCAATGATGAGACAGAATCATTGATCGGCTGCCTCCCACATGCCCTGCACTGAGGATCGAGCATGCAACTCGAACATGTGCTCTTGACTGGAATCAAACCTGGGACCCTTCAGTCTGTAGACCGACGCTCTATCCACTGAGCCAAACCAGG
>NW_006283135.1:147624-176188 GCF_000327345.1 Myotis davidii
CGGTTTTTTTTTTTTTTTTTTTTTAGTTTTATTCATTTCAAATGGGCTGGATCCGGCCGTAGTTTGCCCACAGCTAGGCTAGGCCGTTTCTTTATCAGCGCATTTTACTGAATTGCCACTCTGAGTGATGTCCCTGACAATCTTCATGCAGAAGTCCCCTCGAATCTGTCAGGCTTAGATTCCATTGGATTGGTCTCCCAGAGGACAGCTGGTCCTGACTTCTTCACAGTGAATGCCTCCCAGGCATAGCCACCACCCACCTTGAGTTCCTGCATTTCTCCCATCTCACAGGTCAGTAAGTGCTGCTCCCAGCGTCCCTCTGAAGCCTGAAGGAACTTCCTGGCCACAAGGTGGAATGCCTCCTGTTCAAAGCTGTTGATGACCTCACCCACCAGGCCACACCGCATGCCCTTCAGCGTGATGGCTGGGAAGGTACCTGAAGTTGGCGATGGTTCAGAAGCTGGTGGGGGTGAGCAGTGGGTGTGCTATGGGACTGGGGCTGCCCATTTCTTCCTTATTCACTGCTATACCTCCATGCCCAGCACAAAACCTGGCATGTGGTAGTTGATTTAAAAAAATGTTTACTAATAATTCAGGGGATCTCTGGAGACTTTAGATGGGAAAGTTTTTGGACTATTTGGACCAATCTCAATGAGAATCAGAGGGCCATGATTCACATATTCCCCCATGGAGTCTGCACTGCAAGAGGAAGACAGATGGGTGTGGTTTCCATATCCCTGTCCCATCACAAGAGCAGAGCTTTCTTCCCTGACCCTGAGAAGCACAGAGATGCAGAGAGATGGCCCACACCCACCCGACACTGCTCTGTGCTGCTCGCATCCTCTGTCTCCACAGGCTGCCTGGCCAGGCCCACTCCCTACAAGATGCCAACAGCCTGCTTCATGTTTTCCAGACTAGAGGAGGGTCCTGGGCACCCCTTGCCCCTCTGCTGTGGCCAGATGAAGCTCCAACTGGGCCTGGAGCCAGAGAGATAAGAAGACCCAGTCACTCAATTTCCCACACACTTGACACTCAGTTCCCATTGCAGAAAAAGCAAATCACCTTCCACTCTTGAGATACCAGGAAGTCACAGTATCTCAGAGCTGCAGGGATTTTAAGAGAGCACCCAGTCTGACCTTCCTCTCCTCTGCTTCCCAGCCATTGTGCGAAAGGGGAAACTGAGGCACAGAGACAGGTGAGGACTGGATTAGGCCCACTCTGAGAATCAATAAGATTGTTGGGCCATATACCCAGTTCTCCTACTTTCTGGCTTCACATCTTTTCCAAGCCCCAAATTGAATAATTACCTAAGAAGTCATATCTGTACCCCCAAGGGTTCTTCTGCAACCTCCCTCTGCTGGCATACCTTCTATGACAGGGAGCCCAGCACCTCTAGGCAATCTAGATAGCTCTCAGCATTAGGCAGGCCTTCTCTACCTGACTCACTATTCTCTGCGAACTCACAGGGCTTGGGGAGATTGTTGTGGAAAGAAAAATGTAGAGAGTATTGAATTCCTTAGACTTCTCTGGGACAGAGGGAACAGGCTGGCAGCCAGCTTCCCTGCAAGAAAAACCATGAATTGGGGCAGAAAAGGAATGGAGGGAGTACCCCGTAGGCCACATTTCCTAGACGGCTGGGGAAGGGCCACAGGTCAAAAACTTGGAGTTTGAAGGGTAGGGAGTTCTATGGGACGACTTGTAAAGTTGGCCAAACCTGTGATCCCCACAAATCTTCAGTAAAGTGACACACTCAGCAACATTCCCAGGGATTGCATTCTTGAAGGAAAAGGAGAGGGGCAATGCTTTGTGTGGGGCCTGACATGCATGGAGGAGGCTGAACTCTCGTGAGCAGGACAGAGAAACATGACAAACAACTGTGGAGCAGCCAGAGCCTCAGACCCAGTTTCCCCCAAATCTCCAGGAGCATGGAAGTCCCACGGGGCATACAAACAACATACGAAAGTGTTCTGTGCCATTCATTCATCTATTCCTTCACGTGATAGGCATTCGTTGAGTGCTGACAATGTGCATTAGGCACTGGGGATACTATTATAAACAGACCAGACTTGGTATCTTGGATGCTCAGTCCTACATTTTTAGCTCATAGCTCTTCAATGGATGTCCCACCTCCCCACAGAGTTTGCAAGTTTCTGAATGGCTGGAGCTTCTATCTGCTTCTTCCCCATCACACACCTCTCACCTGAGTCTCTCGTGATCAGTTTAGAGATTCATGGGTAGGTTCAGTTTCATCAGCAATATTCGTTGGTGAGGCATTTAATCTGTTAAACACACCAGTGGCCCAATTCTTATGTGCTTTCAATCCCTGCAACTGAATAGGCTCAACCCAAGGTCATCAAGTCTAACCCTCCGCCTCCAGACCAGGCCAGACACCTAGGCTAGGCCAATAGGAGGGACTAGCACCGAGTAAGAACAAGAGTCTGGGAGGCTGGAGATTAGGGTTTGAGCTGCATTCTCCCACATGCCCACTGTGTGGTTAGGAAGAATGGTGAGGCCCAGTGGCAGCAATCTGGAAACCCTTTCTCTCACTCGATCCTCTCAAAAAATTGTTATTTCCCCACTTTACAGAGGAAGACACTGAGGCTTGAGGAAGTCGAGTAGCTTGCCCAAGGTCCCAGAGCTGATGAGTGGTGGCGCCAGGATTTGAGGCCAGGTCTGTCTGGTCCTGGGGGCCTCCTTCCTTCTGTAACAGTGTCCCTGGGGCACAGACTCTGAGTGCCGCTGTGTTGTCTCCAACTGACAGGAGCGCCAGAGCCGAGCTGATTCATGAACTGATGGCCCGAGCCTCCCTGCATCCCCGCCTAATGAATCTGCCGGCTCTTCCACCCCAGCACCACTGGCCACTGACCAAGGAGAGGACAAGAAGGCAGGATGAAAGTTGGGGGTGGGCAGAGGAGACGGAGCAGAGGCAGACGGGGAGGTCTCAGAGCATCCATCACCAGGGCCAGTTCCCCCTGGGATCTGAGCTGCTGTCTGATCTGCCCAGGAACCGAGTTCCCATCCAAAAGTCAGCCCGCCTGACAACCTGTCAGTCACTCCTCCGGGTGAGCGCCTTCCCAGGCTCCCACGGCCTCAGGCCTGCTGGGACCCAAGCAAATGGGCCAAGCATAGCTGGGCTGTGACAGCGAGGAGAAGCAGCCACTCAGACGCCAGCACAGATGGACCCATGTCTGAGGAATCAGCCAGATTCGCCTCTTGCTTTTTCGGCCCATTCTCTGAGCCCTTTGTCCCAACCCTAAATTCCTTAAGCTCCTTTGCAAAGCCTTCCTGGGTTTTCCTGGGTTTATGAGGTGTGACTTCTTGTCCGGCCTGTCTCCCTCTGCTCGCCATCTCCCTTACTTCAGTGTGAGCCAGAGCTCATGCCCTCAATGTAGGATCAGGTTTAATTCTGCTTGGCTGGACACGCATGGTCACCACACATCCTTCCCTGTCACACCCAATTGGCCCCAGAACACCTGGGACCAGGAAGAAAGGAGGGTAGGAGGGACCTGGGCCAACCAGATGATGGGGTCACACTGTGGAGATGGGGTCCAGAGAGAAGGGTGACCATTCCAATTACAGACTCTGCCCGATCCAAGTATGGCGGGAGAACAGCGGGTAGAGAGGGCCTGTTGTGATGTACTTTTGGACTGGCTATGTCTCAACAAACATCCAATGAGGCCTGTCTTGTGTGGGAGCCATGCTGGGCCCTATTGTAGAGAAGGATCAGATATAGTCCAGCTCCTGAAAGGTTTCTAGATGGGTGGGGACAATGGCTCAGCAAACAAATAATTAAAAACCAGGTAATAATTGCTCTGAGAGGGGCCGAGTGGGCTCAGGGTAGAAGAAAGGACTAGGGAAGAGGCAAATTAGCTTTATATAAAGAGCTCAGACCCTGGACTCAGACAGAGCTGAATTCCGACGACATCCTGCCATTGTTCACTGACTTCTCTAAGTTCTGGTGACATATCTGTAAACCCGGAGATCACAGCCTTGTTCCAAGGATTGGACAGCCACGTGTTTTTAGTACAATGCCTTGCGGGAGGTCAGGTGGAAGCCTGGATGGCTTCCTGGAGGAGGCAGTGCTTACCATAAAGGATGACTAGAAGCTGCCCAAAGTACTCAGGCAGCACGAGGGCATCTGACCATTTAGGAATGTTAGCTGAAGATACTTTGGAATCAGTCTAGGCAACATGTTTTCGGAGAAGCGGGATCCTGTCCCCATGTTCTCTATAGCATGGCCCTGTCTGTCTGTCACCACCACTAGGCTGTAAGTTGTTAGGCATCCACAGTGACTGGTTGCTAATGGCACTCAGTGCGTATGTACCAGAGCAATTAGAGAATGGTTTTGCAGAGTGAGATATAGGAGAAAAGGATATGAAGAGAAGAAACAGAAGGCAACTAATATCTTAACCCCACTTTCTGATCAGGTTTCATTCTCCCCAAAGACTGCTATGTATTTTATGCTCTCCTTTTTGCAGATAAGGAAATGAAAGCTCAGAGAGGCCGAGTGACTTGCTAGAGAGCAGGCAGCTGGAAAGTAGCAGCCCCAGGGCTCCATATCCCATTCATGGATCTGCAGGGCGCTTTAATCATCCTGGGCTAGCTCCAGTTGGCCTAAGGGTACTTGGCCAGAGCCTCAGGACCCAAAGGGCAGCCCCTCCCCACCCATCCTCTACTCCATCCCAGCTGTGCAAACAGACTCCAGCTGGCAGGTTCCACAGAGGGCTGGGGGAGGGTCTGCAAGTCTGACAGGTCAGGGTGAGCTGGGCTTTCCTGAGAACAGCTCCCACCCCAAGGTGGCCTAGAATGCATCCTTCTACAGGCTCTGGAGAGGGGCTGAGAGCCCGGCTGGCGGACTCCAGGTGCTGTGATCTCAGCCAACAGGCTGACTTTAAAAGTAACTCGCCCCAGCTCCCTGCTCCAAAGTAACAGGGCCCCTCCCTGGTCAGCTCTGCACGACTGGACTCAGTGCAAACCCCTGGGTCTTGCCGCAGGCCCCAGGAGTAGGTGGCATCAGAGGCCTTGTGCTTCCCACTGCATCATCACGCCACTGGGTGCCATGGGAGGGACAGAATGCCCCACTGGCTGGCTCCCTCTGCCTGACTGTGCCCTTTTAATCTATCCCCGCTCTGCCTCAGTCTTACCTTTCATGGAATCAGCTTCATCTCCCCCTTTCCTCCCTGCAGAGCCCAGGCAAGGCCAGATGTTGTCATCCCAAGGGTCCTGTCACCAGTGCTCAGCAACCCCAGGCAGGGAGTGAGAGCTGGAGAGAAGACCCCTGCAGAGAGCGCTGTGCAGGGTGTCCACTGCTGACACCACATCACAACTTCTTCCTAGCCTGACACTGCAGAGTGGGAGTGCCCTTGATCTTGTTTCTGAAGGATTGGATAATCCACTTCTTGGAGGAAATGGGCACGAAGATTGGTCCCTTCGCAATAAGACAAACCAGGACACTCGGCAGTGGGAGGCACATGCACGTCCCTCCACACTTGGCTCCTACAAGCTGGCAGTCTTGCACACACACACATACACACACACCCCAGAGAGGGGGGAGCCACCCTGCCCAAGGCTGACATCAGCATAAAGGGAAGCATAACCTGTGTGTGGATCCCCACTACCCCTCCCCTGAGGTTGCCTCTAACTTCTCAATTTTAAGATCAGGCAGCTGGTGAGTCAGAGAAGCGGCATCCACAGGGGGGACCTTCCCAGCTCAAGAAACATACTTATCTCTCCTATGAGTGGCGTCCAGGGAGGCAGCCAGTCCAAGACACACCCTGGAATTCACCAAGATTTCCTCAACCACTTGATAGACAGACATTCAAGGCTCACCTTCTATGTGCTAGACCTTTGGGATGGGGATGGGGTAGCAGAGGAACCAAAGAGTTTGGAGTCAGAAAACATTGGCCCTGTTGTGTCATCTCCCATGTCAGACTAAGATGCAACAAACATTTCTTGCGTACCAACTGGTGTTGGCCATATTCACAGAAGTGATTTTATTTAATTCAATTCTCTATATGATAGATGTAAAAATGGGAACCCAGAAAATGTGACATTTGTCCAACGTGACAACTACTACCTCCATGTGCTCCTATGTAAAATGGGTTCATAGCAGTACCCACCTCATAGGATTGTTATGAAGATAAATGAGTTAATTTATCAAAGTTCTTAGAACAGTGCCTGGCATAAAGTAAGTGGTCAATAAATGTTACTCATAGTTGAAGTGGCTTGTCCTAAATTCTGTCCATAGGAACAGCAGAAACTGAATTCAAATAACTCAAACCTCGTTTTTTTCTCCTACCATTCCAAGCCTCTTCTCCATTCTGCTTTCCTATAAATATCTTCAACAGAGAGCTACTGGATATTAGGCATTGATTGGGAAGGGCATTGGTTGGGAAGTGGAGCAGCTCTGATGTGCAAAGCCCCCTGTAAACTGGCCTGCCCCCATTCCTAGCCTCTCTCCTCCCTGTAGCAAAGGCTTTTCTTGGTCGTGCTGAACAGTAACTACTTCTCTATGGACCTGATCCTGGTTCTCCTGGTTACAGGTTTTTGTCTAGACTTAAGACTTTCAATCTCTTTTCCACGCCACTGGAGTCCCAGGACTGCACGCAGGGGTCCTTCTGCTGAGATACATCTTCAGATCCATGTGATGTAAGAGAGAGCAGCTGATTTTTAAGTCAGAGCTATGGCACCAACTTCCAACCTGCCACTTTAGCTGTGTGACCTTGAACGAGTTACTTAACCTCCCTGAACCCAAGTGTACTTATCTGAAAAGTGTGTGTGGTGATCCTCATATGGATTGTGTTAAATGAAAGACTGTGTAGTGAGTACTCTTCTTCAAGTTTTCAATTCACACAAACAAACTACATTAAGAGGCACATTCATTCTCTTTCATAAGCTTTTTTATGACCTTTTATGACCACTCTATGTGAAATCCAGTTTAAGAAGGCATAAACTTAGCACCAACCAAGATATTTGGTCATTTTGAATTTCATCTCAAAGTGGTTGATGACATGCTCAGAGAGTCTCAAATCCCAGGGCAATGAACCCTGAATCTTATTGAGAATTCTGCTCCATCTTGCCTTCAGCATGGAACCACAACCCTCTCCGTCATCTTTCAAGGCCCCTCTTCAAGCTAAATTACAACTGTGATGTCATCCAGTGTGTATTGTGAGCTCCTTGGGGCCAGAGTCTGATTTATCACAGAACCTAAGGAAGCATCCATTAAATCTTGGAATGAATGGACCACCATGCATTTTGGCCATGCATCCTCCCAGCCATCCAATCGTCCACTCTGTCTTGTACAGGGAATTCCCCCTTCAAAGATGAGAGCCTCCACCTTCTTTGTCCTCTTGTCTTCTTCCTTTGGGATCCTTCTAGCAGGTCCATCACTCTCACTGAGATCCTCTGCCTTCCCATTGATTTCTAGCACACTGTCTTGTGCTCCTATCCAAGCAGGGACTCACACCTTCATGCAGGTGGAAGTTAGGGCTGGCACCTCAGAAGGAGCAATGTCCCATGGTCCTCAGCTGGAGGTCTTTAAGGACATCTGGATGAAACATCAGTTGCTCTCTCTGCCTTTCAAGCCTCAGGGTGCCAAATCTGAGCCTAGGCAGATAAGGAAGCTAGATTTTCATGTGCACATTTGGTGTAGGGGGAGGGGAAGCTGGGGAAAGGCCGAATCTCACTTAGCCCAGAAAGCCTTTCTTATCTACAAGGTCTTTGAAGTTGGGGAGCTCTCAGAGACTGGCAGCCAAGTCCCCATCGGTTCTCAGCTGGAGAGGCTGGGCCCAGTCCTGGAGTCATTCTGGGTCTCAGATGCTCACAGTCATTCATTCCCTCCGCAGTGCGTCTGAGCCTAACCAGTGCTAGGCTCTGTGCTAAAGGCCAAGGAGGCTGAGATGAATCAGACCCACATGCTCATTTGCAACCACAAAAGCTCTCAAATTGCTCTCTGCCCAAGAAGGGATGCAGACATGAAAACAGAGACAGTGTGCTGAGTGCTTACAATCTTGGGCTCTGGTCTGGAATTTGCTGCCTAAATGCACTCTAATGTCTGAGCAGGCAACCGGGTCTCAAGCCCCTGTTCATACACCTCCCAGGATGGGGAAGCCTTCTCCCTCCTTCCCCCACCTAGCAGCCTGTCACAGCACCCAACCATCTGGCTGGCAGGTTCTTTCCCTGGAGCTGAAACAACCTGTCTCATATGTTCCTCTTACTTGTCCTAACTTTGCCCCCTGGGGCTGCCAGAACCGCTGGGGCTGCACCTGTCCCAGGACATCTCTGAAGAGAATTCAAGGCAATGTCAGCTTCCTGCAAAGCTCAGTTCCTAAAGATTGTTTTGGTGCAAAAGGCCACTCTAGCAGCAGTGAGAAGGAGGCAAGAGGCCATGGTGGGATAGAGCCCAGAAGGCCAGAAACATGCCACATAAGAAATGATTCTCCTGAGCCAGGCAGCAGCCAGGCTGGGATAAACCAGAGGCCACTGGAAGGGAGACTCAATGGGAGGTCGTGCTGGGCGCTGGGAGAAGAGAGGCTGACTTAGAGACCTGGCTTTAGGGAGCACCCCAGCTACTGGAAAAGCCTTAATCCCCCCGCTTTAGGTCAATAGGGGAGATAAGACCAGTGAAAAGGGGAAAACAGAAAACAGGAGAAACTTTCTAGCTCCCAGGCCCGGCCCAATCCCAGCTCCCTCAGCTCCTCCTTCCTAAAACATCTATTCTCAGGCTGCTAAAGTTCCTGCTTTTATAGCTGGAGGACAAGGGTGGTACCTGGTTCATTTCTGTCCCATCCCAGACTCACATGTTCCTGCTCCTGCTCAGGGCCTACACCTGGCAAAGTCTCCATAAGTGTGCACTGAACAAAACATCACACAGGCATGCAATTGTTGTAGCTGGCGCAGAAGCTGCGTGTCTAAGGAGTAGGAGTCAGCCAACTTTAGGGTCAGGAGACCCAGGTCTTAGCCCTGGCTCTACCACTGACTTAGTTTGCTCAAGGGTGACCTTGAGCGGGTCTTTTTTTCTTCCAGGGGACTCAATTTCTCAATCTAGGAGGGCCACACAAGATAGCTCTAAGGCCTACTGAGCCATAAAACATCCCATGATGGACCAGGAGGGCTCTCCACATTTATTTGGAACATTATACCAGGGACACCTGAGAAGACCACCATCTCCTTTCTCCCAGGGCACCTCCATCCCCCGACCAGACTATTTCTGAGCCCTGGGAACCAAAGGAGGAATGTGTCCAACTGTAACCTCAGCCAAATCAAGCCAAGTCACCTTTGCTATTTAAAACCTCTCTCCCTGCAGCAGTCTGTGGAAGCTGGGAGGAGAAGCAAATCCCTCCTCATTTAGGAGTACACTTTGTGGTGGCTTTAAATTCCCCAGGATTAAGAGACCTCAGCACCAGCTTCCCACTGCCCTTTTCTCTAAATTCTCCCCGGAGGCCACTGGGCTGATTGGAATGTTCAGCTATGCTCAGCCCACCCCCTGGGTGACCAGGCGGGATAAGCACCCTCTCTGGGGACACTGCTAGCTATTGTGTGTCCCAGAACTAATCCATGTTGACAATTCTGGCCCAGCATTTCCAAGGGGCCTGAATTCCGCAGCCCAAAAGGCCCGGATCCTCCAGGGGTCGGGGTAGCTGGGGATAGAGTCGACCAAGACTGGAGCCAATCGAGGATGTCTGGTGGGGTCTAGTGATGCAATCTCTTGAGCCCTCCATGTTCCAGCCGGAGGAGCCCCTCAGAATAGGTGCATGACACTATTCTGAGGGGCTCCTCCGGCTGGAACTAAATGGAAAAGTGAGGGACAGAGAGAGCACAGCACTCACCCAACGTCGCACATCCCAGGCTGACACTTGGGACGCTGAGAGAAATTTGCATTCATTTAACAAACATTTATAGAAAACTGACTATATCCCAGCCACTGTTCTAAGCACTTGATAAATATTATCTTACTTAATCCTCCTAAGGACCCTGAAGGTAGGTTTTATTATCTCTAATTTACAAGTGACAAGGCTGAAACTCCAAGAGATGAAATCACACAGCTAATGTGATACATTTAGTTGAAGCCAGGTTTGTCCTGTATCCCTTCTCTGCTCCGTTTGTTCGCTCAGTTGGAGGAGAGAGACGTCCAAGTACGATGCAGTGTCGGCCGTGGGGGCTTGAGGCCAGAGAGCACACAGGTCAGCAGGCCAACTCTGAGGGCGACAGGCTCCCACACGGCTGGGAGATGTCCCCAACCACAGACCTTCCCTGCAGACTCGCCCCTGCCCCAGCATGGCCGAGACGTACAGCTCCAGAGAACGCCATTCACTTTGCCTTTCATGTGACTTGTGCCCCTGAGGTTGTGCATTGTAGCAGCAGCCGAGGCCTCACCTGCACAGGTGGCTGTCAGTCGGGCATGAGCCTCAGCCATTCAGCCAGGGCTGCTGTCTCAGGGTGAGGACTCCTCAGCTCAGAGGGGAGGCCTTGCCAGCCCCAGAGGTAACGTGCACCAGCTGCTGCTGCAGCCCCACCAGTTCTGCAAGATCACATGGAGGGCAGCCTCCGTCATATGTCTAGACAGACGGAGAACGGGGCTCAGCATCTTGGGAGAAGTTTCCTGAATTCCTTCCACCTTCGGGAATGGAAACTGAGCTAAGAGGGAATTTGTTCTAATTACAAAGAAATAAGGAGAATAGAACGAGAGCTCCTCAAGCTTGAACTCCTCTGGAGGGCTCTCTCAACACTCTCCATTGTTCATCTCCAGTGAGAAAGCCCAGAGCATCGACTCTGTGGCAGTTCCCAACTGGGCTTTGGGCAGAGAGGTTTAAACTGGGGCCCTGCCCTGCCCATCAGGAGTGCCCATCTAGTGGAGTCATAAACAGTGAACCTGTAGTTCAGTCCACGATGGCACAGGTGCCGTCAGCAAGGAAGCTTAGGGGTGGAGGACGGCTATGGAGCACATGTGTCAGGGGAGTCTCCAGACACAGTGTGGGCTGAGATCCTCTTCCCTCTCTCCTCCACTTCAGGGCCCAGCTGAAATGTCACTCCTTCAGGAAATCTGATTCCTTCCGGACACTCTGATGGTCAACCCTTCCATTCCACAAATACTGACAGGATGGAATGCTGAGCAAGAGAGGTGAGTTGCACACTTGTGGAGTTTATGGCTGCTCCCTTCTGTAAGAAGTCTTTGCACACATTTCACCCAGCAAACAACCTCAGAGGGTGTACATGTGTGTGTGTGTGTGTGTGTGTGTGTGTGTGTGTGTGTACACACGTGTATGTGTTTTCTTGCTCTTAAGCATTTCCCAAGTTTCTTTCAAAAAGTAGTCAAGCATTATGATTAAGAACCTAGCCTCTGGCATGAGACATGCACATTAGAATCCCGAATTTGCCCCTGTGTAATCTTGAGCAAGCAACTTAGCCTCTTTGAGTCTCAGTTCTATTGTCAAATTGGTGCAATGATAGTAACTTGAGAAGGCTGTGTGGATTAAATAAAGTAATCCATGTTAATTGCTTAACCTAGCGCTTGGCTGTTACTGTCTTTGTGAATAAGGAGTCTCTACTGCCAGACCCGATGGCCCACAGCGTGTCAGACAGTCCCTGTACTTGGAAGGCACTTTACAAATGCCTGGTGCTTGACTGCTCTTTGGCAGAGAATAGAGAGTAGATATATGTGGCCTTGAATTTTTTTTATTGTGGTAAAATATACATAACAAACTTTGCCATTCTAACCATTCTTCAGTGAACAATTCAATGGCATTAAATACATTCACAATATTGTGCAACCACTATTCATTTATAGAACTTTTATATCATCCCAAACAGAAACTCTGTGCCCTTAAACAACCCTCCCCCGTTCCCCTCCCCCCAACCCCTGGTAACTACTATTCTACTTTCTGTCTCTATGCCCATTCCAGGCACTTCATATAAGTGGAATCACATAGTATTTGTCCTTTTCTTCTGACTTATTTCACTTAGCATGTTGTTTAGAAGGTTCATCATATTGTAGCATGTGTCAGAATTCTTTTCCTTTTTAATGCTGAATAATATCATTGTCTGTACATATCACATTTTATTCATCCATTCATCTGTTGATGGATAGCTGGTTGCTTCCACCTTTTGGTTGTTATAAGTAGTGTTGCAATGAGCACAGGTATACAACTGTTCAAGTCCTTGCTTTCGATTCTTTTGGGTATATTCTGACAAGTGGAATTGCTGGCTCATATAGTAATTCTACATCTAATTTTTTGAGGCACTGCCATACTGTTTCCCACAGCAGCTGTCCATTTTACATTCCCAGCAGTGCCATATGGTCTTGAAGTCGGAGTTTTAAAGAGTGTAAGATGGACTCACAGGGTACCTGGCACCCTTCTGCAGACACCTTCCCAGAACAGTGGAAGCAGAGTGGTGACAAACTGGGGCAAGCTCGGAGGAGATGCTTTGAGTGGGGAAGAGACAGAAGCGACATTGAGGAGTGTATGGTCTGGCGAGAGGGCCCTGGAGGTGCGATGGCTGCTGTGTGTGTCCCCCATGCTGCCTGGGGGCAGAATGAGCAGCCCCAGGGTCACAGTGAGTCTAGGCAGGGGGATCCAGGGAGACTAGATTCACCACAATATGAGGAAGACTTTCAGAGAATCAGCTTTCCAGCAATGTGAGTGGGAGCTCTCCGTCACTGGAGCTGTGCAAGGAGTGAAGAATGTCCTTTTGAAAGAAGCCAAAGGCCATTCAAGTTTGGACTTATAGCCTCTTCGAGCCTGTAGAACAGTGTGTCCTGAAAGTTTGTGATTCAAAGCTTCTGTGGCTGGATTTCATCTGAGCCCATGTGCAGGCAAAGACTCTGTAACTTGCTATTCCTGCCCGTCCAGATGAATTCTACTCCAACTTCCCTGGGACCCCCTATTGGTATTGGCACAGACACTGCTCAGCCCAAGCAGGGGTGCGCTTCGCTTCTATTTGCCAATGAGGATATTATGTGACGCCTTAAATTCCTGTGGCTCCTGTCTACCTTTTCTAATAGAAACAATCATGTGTGCATGTGAAGGGAAGCTGCAGGGCTTTGGAAATAGTGCGAAGAGTGAGGGAAAAGGGCTCCCCTGTCTGTTCTATAAGGGCCTTCAGAGTCTGCTGTCACACTCCTACTCCCCAGTGGCCCATCCCAGCCTCTTCCCTAGTCACAGAGCTAACCTTGTCTCCTCTGTTCAGCATTTAGCCACCCTGGTCCAGCCAGTCTCTGTCCTGCACTCTTTTTCCAACCACTGAGTGTACGCTCTTGGCCGAGCCTACTTCTTGGCCGAGCCTACCATCTCTGATTCTCTCTCCCTACACAAACCCTGCCATCTTTTTATGGTTCATCCAGGTTTCCCTTCCTATAGGAAGCCCACAAATATCTCCTCCCATAGGCTGTGTGTGCTGGGGCACCACTTAAGACAGATATTCATAGATGTTTCTTTATTAAGTACCGACTCAGACCCTGGACTGTTTTATAACCTGGGACACATCAATAAAGTCAGGCAACATCTCTGCTATCATTGAACTTCTGATGCAGCAGAAGACATGGGAAAAACTCACAGAATAAATACATACATAAAATCACTGTTAGAGGCATGATTGCAAATACAATAAAACTGGGGGTATAATGGAGGCTACTTTAGACAGAAGGTCAGGGGAGACCTCTTCAAAAAGTGATATTTGAGCCAAGACCCAGATTATGAAAACTGCCAACCATGAGAGGATCTGGGAGGATAGGGTAGGAGGAGACATCCAGGGACATAGGAAGGCAAAGGTCTCTGAACAAGTTTGGTTTGTTCAAGGAGCACGACGCAGGTGGTCACTGTGGCTGGAACATGGGAAACAAGGCAGAGAGAGTGGATGATTGACAGTGGAGAGACAGGCAGGGGAGACGATGCAAACCATGGTGAGGCTTGCAACGTGAAGCCATTTGAGGGTTTTCAGCAGAGAAGTGCCAGGATCTGATTTATGATGTAAAAGATCACCCTCCTGCTTCATAGAGAATGGCTTGTAATGGGAAAAAGTGCAAAGGAGGGAGTCCAGTTAGGAGCCCACTGAAGTAGGCCAGGTAAGAGCGACAGTGGCTTGGACCTGGGAGACAGCAGTGCAGATGGTAGAAAGGGTCAAGTTTGAGATCTACTTTGGGGGTCCAGCTACCTAAGGGTGGGCAGAAGGAAGACCTGACAGAGAAGGGGACACTTCTCTGGGATGCAGAGAAAGATGAGGAGTCCTCCAGACAAAGAGAAAAGAACATTGCAGGCAGTTTTGAAAAAAGATCCAGGGACATCCAATGGGTGGTGTTCTCAGGGCAATGGCCCAGGATGGCGTATTCTGGTGAGTTTCCAGAGATGACCAATGAGAGGTGGGGCGGATAAGTACATAAAGGTCTTAAGCATCAGGGGAAGGCCTTAGCCTCTATTTCTTGTAGGTTACAGGAGACATTGAAGGCGCTGGCACGTAAGAGTTGTGCTATATATGTTTATATAAGGGTCATCTGTAGGAGGCCAGGACTGGTAGCTGTGGAAAACGCTTTCACAGGGATTTCATAGGACCCTGTTGAAACAGCCTGATGTTTAACAGTTACAGATTATCCTCTCCCCAAGCCAAAGGCAACTCGGTGCCGTGGGAGCTCTGTTCTAGGATACAGTCGGTCTATGAGTTCTCTGGGCATCTAGATACCTGAGGACAGAGCCAGGTGGCTATAGGCTGGTAGACACACAGCGGCTATGGATCCCAACCAACCTGCATTGACCTTGTACACCTTAGCAGCTCATGGCTAGCCTCAGACACAGATAGGCTAGGCCCAATCCCATGTACCTGTTGTACTACAAATGGAAGCTTCTAGACCCGCGGTTCTCAACCTGTGGGTCGCGACCCTTTTGGGGGGCTTACGACCCTTTCACAGGGGTCACCTAAGACCATCGGAAAACACATGTATAATTACATATTGTTTTTGTGATTAGTCACTATGCTTTAATTATGTTCAATTTGTAACAATGAAAATACATCCTGCATATCAGATATTAACATGACGATTCATAACAGTAGCAAAATTACAGTTATGAAGTAGTAACAAAAATAATTTTATGGTTGGGGGTCACCACAATATGAAGAACTGTATTAAAGGGTCGCGGCATTAGGAAGGTTGAGAACACTGTTGTAGACACAACACCTCATGGACTTTTATCACTTGCTTCTCTAAGATTTTAGAGAGAGACGAATGTGTTCACCCTAGCCATGGCTCAGTCTCTAAGAAGCTATTTGACTTTAGGCATGTACCTTGCTCTGGGCCTCAGTTTCTCTGTCTGGAAAGTGAAAGGATTGAACTTAGAGACATGAAGTGTTTTCCAGCTCTGGAACCCTCGGACCTGCTTACTTAGCTCCCTTTCTACTCAGAACCCACTTGCCTTTCTGTGCTTCACGGAGGGGAACAAAGCCATAGTGTTTGGATGGAGCCCATTCCGTGATCAGTCTCAGTAACGCAGTGCCCGGAGGCCCAGTCGGATTCCACTGACGAGAAAAACAGAATCCTACCGGGATCCACTCGGCCCCATGCGTTCTGAAAGCTCTTGCAAAGCCTGAATGCCCAGCGCACACACTAGAGAAGCCGTGCTCCCTTTGAAACCTAAGAAAGTTGCAGAAGCAGCCACTTACCTGTCACATGTTTTTCATAATTTCCCTGGCACCTTCGCTAGTCATTGAAGCAGGTGTTGGCGGGCAGCGGGGCGAGCTCCAAGTCTGATGCGGACGTGCAGGGCTGCAGCTCCTGCGGAGGAAGAGAATCAGAGCCAAGATTACACAAGGCCCCTCCTGAGGGTATCCAGCCACAGGGGTCTACTCATGAATATCTGGGGGTCCTGCTGACATCTAGCAGGCAAGCTGAGTTGCAGGAGGATAGAACAGATGTCAGACTGGGAAGTTGAGAGAATGAATATCTGAGGCCAGCCTTGTGCCATGTAAGGAATTACGGAGGGGATAGAAGATACTGAGTGACTCAGTACTGAGGTCATGATTTTCCGTGTAATCAGGAAAATCATACTCTCTCCCTTCTCCCAGCAGAGATCAATGTGTGCTGTGCCATCACCAGAGGTGCAGTGTGGTAGGACATGTTCCTTTTCTTCCAGAAATACAGACTAATGGGCATGGGCATTGTGGTTCCAACTGTGCACACTCAGGAGAAGGGGAGGTGAGTCTGGACCCGGATGAGTACTAGGAAGGTTCCTTGGGGGAGGTGACATGCCAGGCCTAACAGGAAAGACATAAAGGGCAATAAACGGCTCTGGAGCACCAGTGCGAAGAGCTTGGACTTTGGGCCAAATGGGCTTGATTTCAAGCTGACTCTGAGGCTTTGCTTCTCCTCAGTAAGATGGGAAATGAGCTAAGGAGGAAACACGCCTGGTTCAAAGTGGGCTCTCCTAACAGTTGGTTGGGAGGGTGGAGGTAGGGATGAGAAAGAATCTGGGAGAGAAAATCTCCAGTGTGGCTTCCTCCCCAGTCTTGCTTGGATCCCACTACCTCCATGGCCAAGGTTGGAGTAGGTAGGGTCTGGGCCAGCACCCAGGTCCTGGTGGCCTGTTCGCCCTGAGCTTCCTGAGGCGCCAGTACATACGGCAGGCTTCTGCGGGCCCAGTGAATTTCCACAAGCCAGGAGGGCCCCACTCAAAGGCTCACACCTCTGAGATGTTGGCCAAGTTCAGGCCGTGGGAGGGGAAGGCAAGTGCTGCGTCGGCTGGATTTGATGGGGAAATGGGCCTCCAGGGTGGAAAAGAAAAATAAAGAGAAGGATTACTGCTGTAGCTTGCTTGCACAGAGCTGCAGGTCTCAAACCTTCCCCTCCCAGCTCCCCGCTCCAGGTTTTTGCTGGAGAACTAGTTTCAGGATCTGACCTAGCAAGGGCATGCTTCCTCCAGGAAGCCTGCTTGGTTGGCCTGGTCCCTTGTGAGCTCTCACGCCTCTAACCCTGTGTGTGTAAGTGTGGCTTCACCATCATATGCCAAGTACAGTAAGTCCTTGCTTAACACCATCAATAGGTTCTTAGAAACTGTGACTTCAAGCAAAACGATGTATAACAAAACCAATTTTACCATAAGCTAATTGATATAAACAAGAGTTAAGTTCCCATATCCTATTTCTGTTCTCAGAAAACATCACCAAACTTCTAAATAGAGACCAAAAACATTCCTAATATTAAACATTGAAGTAAATGTGAGCTATCCATACATTTAAGAAAGATTAATAAAAATAAATAAGAAGATTATTTTCTAACTCACTTACTCCAATTCAGGGTCAAGAGTGGCCAGAGCCCATCCTGGCAGAACAGGGCACAAGGCAAGAGCCCACCCTGGACAGGACACCCTTCCATCGAAGGGAGACTCAACACACAGCACACTCAGCCTAGCACAGTTCAGACACACCAATTCACCCAACGGGCACATGTTGGGGAAGAAACCAGGAGAAAACCCACACAGACAAGGGGAGAAGGTGTGAACACCACACAGGCCATTTTTTTTTTCTTTCTATCAACGTTACAATGGAACAACTTTAAAGGAAAAGGCAATACTCAAGGACCTGCTACAGCTGCAGCTCTGTTCAGTACAGTGCATTATTAACTCAGATTGTAGCTTCAACCAGAAAAGGCAAAAAGGAGAGGAGAAAACACACATTTACCAAGCCCTGGACACCTGGCCCTGGCTGAGCACCTCTCATACGTCATCTCACTGAAGACTTGCCATGGCCTCCAAGGTGAGGACCACTATCTCCACGGTATAGATGAAGAGCCCGAGGCTTGACGAAATGTAAGTTCCAGGATTGGAACCTTAATCTGCTGGAATCTGAAGCTTATGATGCTCCTCTATATCAAAGCGAGGTCCTCTGTGGGAAAATGCATACATTCTGTGGTGAAATAAGTTTGGAAAATGCTGCATGTTGAGCATTCCTCTTGAGTCCCCCAACCCACAGTGGCATGTGCAAGGCTCTGAGAGTTCCTGCGGAGAAGGTTCCTAATCCACCTGGTCCAGCACTCCCCAGAGGACACCTCAGTCACGTGATAGCTGCTGGCGTCCCCCAAACCCCTGCACACTCGGGATATGGTACCTAAACCAGGAAGATCGCCTGAGAATTTGAGGTGGGCCACTGGAACTGCATGTGAATGAGAGGGGGCAGGAAGAAGGACAGATGCAGTGGGGGTGGTGATGAGTGTGATGAGGGGTCTGGACAGGGAGGCAACAGCCCCAGCAGAAAGCCAACATCCTAAGTACCTGAACTGCAAACCTCTTCTTTGACCACAAAAGTCTGTCTTTAAAGCCAGAAGCATAGAGTGATTCCAATAATACTGTCAGGCACTGCAGGCCTGAGGCAGCAGTTGAAATGAATGTGTCTCTGTTGCCTAAGGAAACAGGCAAAACGCAGCAGGAGGGACTTCAGTTAGACTTTGATTAGGCCATTATTAATAAAGGAGTCTAAGCAGTCCCCCATAAACCACACGCATTATCACACACCCAGAACTTGGCTCAGGTTCTGTGCCCTGAAGTGACCTCCTTTCTGCACATCTCCATCCTGCCAGCCTCCACTCTGCAGCGTATCCGTCAGGAAGTCTGAAGACTCTGTGCTCCCTGCCTTCTCTAGAATCAGAAGTCCCCAGCCATTTCCCCTCCCAAAGGAGATGCTAGAGACTTACTAGGTGTACCAGTTACTAATGCGGATTTTTTCAATAGATAGAGTTACACATATATTTATATATATATATATATATGCGATTTCATATGTATGTTATTTTGTTGTATTGACAGCAAGCTTCAAAACTTCGTATGTCAAATTTGCTGAAGGTGCTAACATCATAGATACTTTTAGCTTAAAAATGTCAAATTTCGTGCTAAAAAAAGGGGCATTTGCAGGAAGTTTTAATTCATTATTTTGAAGAAAAAGTTATCGTATACCTCAGGAAGCTTATGGTGAACATGCTCCATCTCAAGATGCTTGTGAACGCTGGTTTAAATGCTTTAAAAGTGATGATTTTGATGTGAAAGACAAAGAAAGTCCAGGTCAACCGAAAAAGTTTGAAGACCAACAATTACAAGCATTATTGGATGAAGATACGTGTCAAACTCAAAAACAACTTGCAGAAAGATTAAATGTTGCTCAGCAAACAATTTCCGATCATTTACAAGCAATGGGAAAGAAAGGAAGGAAGGAAAATGGGTGCCACTTCAACTAAACGAAAGACAAATGGAAAACCAAAAAGTCATCAGTAAAATGTTGCTTCAACAGCATGAAAGAAAGTCCTTTTTGCATCAAATTGTGACTGGCAATGAAAAATGGATTTATTTTGAGAATCCCAAATGCATAAAATCATGCGTTGACTCAGGTCAACCAAAATCTAAGCAGCACTTCAGAACATTTGAAGAAGTGAAAAACTGGGTCTCTGAATGGTTTGCCTCAAAACAAGAAAAGTTCTATTGGTATCCACAAATTACCTGAAAGATGGGGGAAATGTGTAGCTAGCAATGGATATTACTTTGAATAAAGCACTTTTGATGTTTCTCTTGAAACTATCATGTTTTCTTTGATTACAAAATCTGCCATTATTAACTGGTACACCTAGTAAGATACCAACATCAGAACCTGGGATCTGAGTATCAAGATTAAATAAAGACAGCCCAGCTGGAGTGGCTCAGTGGTTGAACATTGACCTATGAACCTGGAGGTCACGGTTCGATTTCCGGTCAGGGCATGGGCCCAGGTTGAAGGCTCGATCCCGAGTGTGGGGCGTGCAATGGATGATTCTCTCTCATCGCAGTTTCCATCTCTCTTTTCCTCTCCCTTCCTCTCTCTAAAAAAAATAAAATAAAATAAAAAGATTAGGCAAAGACATGGTCCAGAGAAATTCTGCCCAGGACTAAGCACACCTGGAGTGGGATACACTGGTGTGCCACTGCACAGTGGTAAATACTGCTGTGTCCATGTAGCCCCGAGGGGAGGCCCCTGGAACTATCAGGTGAGACACAGGTGAGGGAAAGAAGTGGCAGGAGATGGGGTGAGGACTTATAGATGGGAATGCAATCAAAGTCTTCACTTGTCTGGAGGGGTGTGTCTCAAAATGTGGTCCCCGACCAGCAGCAGCAGCAGCACCTGGGAACAAGTGAGAAATGTATACTTTGCATGCCGCCCCTCCCAGACCAACCGGAGTCAGAAACTTCGGTGGAGCCCAGTCAGGCATTTGAATGGGGCCTCCTGCTGATCCTGAAGCATGCTAGCGTTTGAGAACCACTGACCTGGAATTACTCCTGTTGTGATAATTGCTCCTCAGGAGAAACAGCCTTACTCTCCCCTGCTGTGGACAGTGGCTCAGAGAGGACACGCACTCCATGCTGGGACTCACAGCGGATGAGCTGCAGAGCAGAGGCTCCCATCCCCAGTCATTCCAAAGCTTCCTGGCAGGCAGTCGGGCAGAGCAGGGTGCCCGAGGTACTGAGAGAGCTGCTTGCCTCAACCCCAGAGAAAGCCTTAATTGGCTCATTAATAGCTGTGATTAGAGAGAATGGAGAAGCCTTTATCTTTGAAGCTAGAAGCTCCTGCAGGGAGCTTGCTGTGGCTAATTAAAGCTGAGCTGTGTTTCCTGTCAAGAGCCCAGAGTGTTAAGGGCTTCAAGTGAGAAAAATTAAGCTTCCATTTCCATTCAGGGGTAATGGATAGAAAGAGTAGAATGAAGATGAGAAAAAGGAGCCTTTTCAAGGGGCAGGGCCCCTGGCAGAGGCAGAGCCCTGGGTCTCTTCTGAAGGATGTGACCAAAGAGGTACTGCTGGCTTTCGGGGAAGGCAGGGCTCTCACATTCCCACAGGGGTGACCCTGGGCCTGACATTGTCTTCATTCTCTTGTTTTATGATTTTTGAGCATTTCAGCCTGGCCTCTGACTGCACCTGCGCAGGCGTGTGAAGTGGAAGTGGTGAGGGAGGCCTAGCAGGGTAGAGAGGAAAACACACAGAGAAGCCCTGACTCCTTTACTGACACTGACATTGCTGCCCTTCCATCTGCCCTCACCCAGGAAATGGGGTGATAATGGCGATGCCACCTGCAGAGTGTAGCTGAGATATAGAGATAGCCAGTGGGATGGGCAGTGAAATCATTAGGGTGGACTCCTGGGTGGCACCCTGCCCATAATGGCTTCCATCAAGCCAGCAAATGGTGGTATATGTGGAAAGGAAACAGACTGAATTGTGCTCCCTGCCCTTACCACCTGCCTTTCTTCCTCTTCCTGGAGCTGATAGAAGTAGCCTGTGCTACTGATGAACAGGGGCAACGTGAAACCCACGTCCTGAGCATATAGTCACACCAAGCCCTGGGCTGTTAGACACACACACACACATTACTTTATTGATTTTCACAGCCCATATTCAGAGAGATTTACCCTCCGGGAAAGGTGGGGAAAATGAGGCCAGAGAGAGACTCAAAGAAAGAAAGTCATGAGCCTCCCCATTGGTCTCAAATGTCAAGGTTAAGCCAGACTTGAAGCCCAGGCCTTGCTGACCCCACACTCTTGCCTCCCCCAAACCACAGACATCCATTCAGCCTCATGTCAGCCCTGCACTTGCTCTGCTTCGTCAGGCAAGTGCTTCCTGCTGTGCCTACTGGAGTTCTACCCACCCTCCAAGGTGCTACTCAGTTACAGTCTGCCCAGTCACATGCCGGCCTCTTTCCAGGAGGTTGGTGCTTGCTATTTCTGTTGTAGGTGGAATTGGAGGAGTAGTGTGGATTGCAGCCTGCCTTCTCTTGGAAAGGACAGCATGAGCCTGGGCCTGTCCCTCCAGAATGGGATCCTTGGGAAAACAGAACCTACAGTTCACTCATCTCTATGCTCCTCTATACCACCCAGCCACACAGCCCTGTCCAGAACCCTGTGCAAAGAGGAACAGAGAGCAGAGGTAGCTATTAAAGTGTGCCTTCTCCAGGCCTGTTTCCTCACTGGGTGGTGGGTTCAAAAAGGCCATGGTATAAACCCTACATAACCCACCTGCCCTATTGTCTCTTTGACTTCATTTCTTATATTCCAGCAGCACTGGTCTCTTTGTTCGTCTTTTAAGACATCAGTCAGCCCTGCCTCAGGGCCTTTGCACCTGCTGTCTTCTTTACCCAGAATGGGTCTTTCTCCAGATGTCCCCATGGCTCCCTCCTTCACGCCTTCAGATCTTCTCTTTCCTGACCACACTATTTAAAATCATGCCACCCTCTTCCCTCAGTACTCTCTGCCTCCTTATTCTGCTTTATTTGTCTCTACTGCATTTATCAGAATCGTACATTTTGAAGAAATACTAGGCTTTTAGCTAGCCACCTCTGACTTATCTAGGGAGCTGGTTTAAAAATGCAGATACCTGGCTCCCAGAAGGTCAGCCAAATCAGGATCTCAAGGGTAGGGACTATTTGCACTTTATGAAATCTCTCCAGGTGTTTCTGATGTGCAGGCAGGGTTGGGACCTGTTGTGAAAAACCGCTGGAACAAACTAAAATCCTCCAACGCTGTGCCTCAACTCTGGCCTTTATTCTGCCCCTTGCCCCTTCCATCATTCCTCAAACTACAGGGAGCTCTGCTGCTCTTTGACCATTGTGTCCACGTTGTATTTCTGTTCAGCCTTTGCTCATACTCCCCTCTCTACTCTATCGTCTCCAGGACTTCCAGCTCATTCTCCAAGGCACTGCTGATGGCACCTTCTCTGAGAAGCCTGTCTGCCCCCTTCATGCCCTGCCCAGGTCAGAGCCCCTAACTTCCTCCTCTATACTCAGAGGATCTCTGGTAAAGGATGCATCACACTATCTTGTCATTAACTTTTCCACTGTGTGTCCTTCTCTATAGACCATGACTTTGAATAAGGCAACCAGGGAGTCAGATGGGTTGATCTCTCTAGTGCCCAACACAGGACTCAGCACACAGCTAGTGCTTCATACATGCTATGTGAGTATATGTCCTAGCACATGCTGAGGTTCCTGGGCCCATGCATGGGTGTTTAGGCACATGCATGCTTGGCAACGTCAGAAGTTGTGAGGTGGTTATAATTTATAATTCAAACTTACCCAGTGTTTTCCAAGTTCACCTTAGCATAGCTGACCACTGATTGTAGCTCAAGTTCTTAGGACAGACGCTGACAAGCTACCTCTGACCTCCCGATCATATCAATGAGCGACCCAGCTTAGCTGGGCAGCCTCCCCTCCTGGAGGGCCTTGCTCTGTCCCAAGCAGAGCAAGGAATCCACACCTTCTGCTATGAAGGTTCTAGACACCAAATAGCTCTGGGAGATCATGTGTTCATGGGGAGGACTTTCTCTTACCTCCCCAAGTCTGGCAACAGACCCTCACCCCACCGCATCGCCTATATAAAGACATATATCCCTGATGGTGCTCTAAGCAGAAAGTAACACAGCAGTACACACACACACACACACACACACACACACACACACGCACACACACACACACCAGGAAGCTCTATAGTTTGACATAAACTATCAGAGATCATTGGATGCAGCCTTTTCAGTCTTCAGATGGACGGACAGGGCCAGGGAGATCAGACACTTGCTGAGGTCACTGGACCCTTGCAGGACCCAACCCTTTCAGTGGGAGGTTCCCACCCTGCCATCCTTCCCCACCTCTCACCCTCGCCTGCCAGAGAACAGCTGGACTTCCTCTTAACAAGAACCATGATTTATGTCGGCTGGGCCCAATTAGCGCCAAGCTCTCTCCGGCCGCCAAGTGCCCCGCCGGCCAGCAGCTGAGGGCTGTCTGGCAGGACATACTTGGATGATGAAGCCATGCTGCGTGCTAAGCTCGGCACAGGAAAGAGCAGCTCCACTTGGATGCCCACCAAAGGCTGCCAGGCTTGGCTCCTTCCCACGAGTTGGGCAACAAGGCTTTTCTGGCAGGGGATAAGGGCAGTGCTTCCTGGGCAAGGGGGCGAGGCAGGCCTGGGAGAGCACCACTCCAGGGCAGAATGCCCTCCATGGGGCTTGGTGGGGCCCAGGGAGTGTAGGCGGTAAGAGAGCCCTGAGCTGGGAGCCAGGAGACCTGGATGCAGACCAAGCTCCTCCACCAATTCCTATTGGGGACCGTGGGCACACTGTTTATCTTGCTTTCTATGCCTCACTTCTCCCCTATAAAGTGGGGAGGGTTTCCTTGCCTGCCTCCAGAGGCACATGAAGAACATTTGAGGTCTCAAAAACAGTGCCCGCTCTCTTCAAGCCTCAGTTTCCTCATCCATAAAATGAGACAAGCATGGCAGCTCCCTCAGAGCTGGCATGGGATGAATACGCAGTACCTGACATGTGAGGAGGGCCAATCGGCCATGACCTCCCCCTCCCTCTTAGGATGGGTATCACAAAGAGGCAGTCATGCTTCCTCTTTGATTCTTAGTTTTTTTAATATTCCTTCTTCACATGAGATGGTGTGAACATCAAATTCAGAAACTGAGGCTCAGAAAGTAGCTTGTGTGAGATGGTACAACTAAGAATTGATAGAACTGGGTCCTGAATTTAGATCTGTGCAACTCTGCAGTCCATGCTCCATCCACAGTACCAGTATCCACTCACCACCCACTGGCGTGTAGACTCTGCCTTTAGTGGTGGGTGTGCAGCTTAGAGCTGGTCCGCAGAGCTGATGTCCCAACAGATACAGCTCCTGGCTGCTCCGTCAGATCATCTCTCTTATGTTGATGGTAGTCCTTCTTTCTAGAAAGCAAGGGAGGACTGGCCTGAACACCCAGTGAGTGATGTGCTGGCCCTGAAGAGGTGACCACAGGCGCCAGACTCTGTCCACCACAGGCTGTCCTAAGAGGCTCAGACTGGGGAAAAGAACACATGGATTTTAATCCCGATTCTGCCATTGACTTTCTACAAGACTTTGGACAAGTGCTTTAAATTTGGGGCCCTGGTTGTCCCTTCTGGAAAACGGAAGTGCCGTGCAAACTGACCAGCACGGTGCCCTTCTCACAATAAAATTTTTTGCTCCTATAAACTTTCAGGCAGTAGGACGACTGACTCCGCTTGGCTTTGTGCTTCATTCTGCTTCTTTAACATCTCTTTTTTTAAAAAAGGAAACACTCCCTCTTCATCTATTAATGTCTCTGGGACACCCAGCAGGGGATGAAGAATGCAGGGAAGATGGCCATGGAGCCCAGATCAATCTGCAGCTTTTCATCTCCACTTGGAGGAGGACAGGCCACGGCCCTGGCCAAGCCCTGCGAACATGAGAGCCTGCAACTCCCAGAGAAATAAGCACGCTTCGGAGCGAGATGGGAGCCAGCAGAAGTCAATAAGCTCAGGGGGACTCCAGATATTTTTGGATCTTTACGCAGAGAATTCAACCATTTGGGGGAAGTTGTGGGTTGTTAGGTCCCAATCTGATCTCGATAAATAATGAGCTTCCTATGAAATGCTTTAAGTTTCTGTCCCAAACCTCTCATCACCCCCTGCTGACCCCTTCCCTTCCATGGAGCCAGGACCCAGGTCTCCTGATTTATTCTAATCCACCACATGCACACAACCACCAGTGCTGAGTATGCAGATGGCGCTCAATAGAAGCTCCATTCATGATCCTCACCCTCAATGAGCAGGGCTCCAAGTGGGCTCTGTAAAAAGTTGAGCACCAGAAGCTAGTCCTGTTATGAGTAGGTGGCAGGTGTCCACTTTGGCTAAACTCACATATGTTGCAGCCCATGAATTCTGGGAAAAACTGGTCAGCTCATACGTGATTCATCCCAGCCACAGAGCCTCTGTGTGTGACCTTAGATAAGTGACTGTGGTGGAATGTATGAACACTCAGAAGAGGGACATCAGGAGACACCCTGATCCAATCAACTTATAAATGAATACATGTCTGTTTATTCATCTGCAGATGGTGTCTTTCTGATCTCCCAACTGCTGGGCGTGGGGAACCCAGAGGAGTTGAGACAGAATGAAGAGATATATGAGAATGGAATGAACACTAGTTTACAAAAATTTAGTCACTAGATAGGGGTTGGGGGGATAGTTAAAGACAGAAAACAAATGTAAACTTTAGTATTATTAAAAAGACTGATAATGCTAAGATTTCCTAATTCCAGAGAAATGTCTTACTTTCCTAGAATTGAATTTCACATTCATCATAGCCTCATCAAATAAACTTTATTGTGCCCATTTTATAGATGGTGAAACTGAGGCAATAAACAATAAAGTGCCTTGTTCCAATACCTTGTTAACAAAAATCATTAGAAGTCTGTGCTATATTCCTGGAATCAGAGAAAAATCATCAATTTGATCAGTTTTATCCCAGACTGAGGATGATATAAAAAGAGATTCTAAAAGATTAATTATGAAACATTGACTAAACTTCCTTTCAAAGTGCCTTCACAGGAGGTGAAAAACCTTTGCCTTATATAACTAACCTACGGCAGGTTTCCTCTGAAATACCTTTTGCTTTCTCGAATTTTACTTTAAGTGGCCTAGTCCTCAGGTTCTATTCTTAATCCTCCTCTTTTCTTATTTTATACACTCTTTTTAAGGTCTCATTCACATCTGTGACTGTACATGTATCTCGCAACTGTCTATCTCTAGCATGGATTCTTCTCCCAGGAGTCACACCCGCATGTTCTACTGTGGATACCTGGCCTATCCCCACAGCGCTCAAAACTAGACAGAGCAGTTTCTCTTCCTCAGGCAATACTGGTCTTTCTTTCACACTCTATCATGGAACAAAGAAGTAAAGAAGGAAAAGAAAGAAGGAGGGAGGGAGGGAGGGACGGAGGGAGGGAGGGAGATGGGTAGTGCTGGAAAAGTCCTAAAACATTGTCTAGTCAACCCTTTGCTCTTAAGATGAACAAGCTGGCTAGATGGAATCACATCTCGGATTGGAAAACCTGGCTTCCTGACATCTGGTCAGGATCTTTGTAAGAGCAGTGACAGCACTGGGAAACGACACGGGGAAGGCAGAGGGCCAGGGCGAAAGCTGGGCCTTTGCTTCAGCACACTCTTCACAATGTGTGGTCACAGATTTGTCTGTTTACATGTCTGTCTTTGCAGCGTCAGCTCTGTGAGACCAGGGACCATGCCATGTTCACTACTGTATTCCTACCAGCAAACATAGGGCCTGCACCATTCATAGTGGCCACAACATAGAAAGTATCTAGGAATTAATTAAACTAAGAATACAACAGACCTCTATGTAAAAGAATATAATGCCAGTAGAGGACATACAAGATGATCTGAATAAGTAGAGAGAGATTCCTGCTCATGGATGGGCTGACTTAATATTAAAAACATGTCCCTTCTCTGAAATCAATATAAACTTTTAATAAAAGGCCAATCAAAATTCCAGTTGATTTTTTTGAGAACTCAATATCCTTACTCTAAAATATACATGGAGAATTACAAATGCATTTAACCTAAAAACTTTCAACATTAAAAAAGAAAGAGAAGTCACCTTTCCAGATACTGACATGCTACAAAACCACGGTCATAAACACATTGTAGTACTGGCGCAAGAACAGAAGGACTGGTACGCCATTGTTATAGAACAGAGCTCAGAGACACATACACTCACATTCACACGTATGTTCTGCTGGATAGTCTCTGTTTGCCCTTCCAGATCCTTTCTTCACTCTTCTCTACTCCACTCTTGTTCCAAGAGGCTACCCCCACCCCTGTATTGCTTAACCACACTCCCCTGCCCTGTGATTCCCAGCTGAGTTTGACTATTCGGAGACACTGGAAGGAGGTTGGAGAGGGAAGAAAGATAGCGGATGGTTATGCCCTAGCTCTCTCACTGCAGGTTGCAGCTTGGTCCAGGCTGCATTCCTCTTCTAAAGGGCAGAGCATCAGCCAAAGCTTTCTCTGGGTTGTGATAGTGACTCCCTTCCCTTGCCCCTTAATGTCTGGGGAGTGAGGGATCGGGAGGCAAGGGAAGGATAAGAGCTTCCCTACTGTTGCTACCTGACTACCCCACCCACCCTTGTTGGTTTCCTTAACCTACTATCTCTTCATTGAGCTCTCCTCAGTTACTCCATTTGGGCTTGCATTCTGGTTTTTGCTAGGCCCCTCACAGGTAGGTAGGTAGGTAGGTAGGTAGGTAGATCACATGCACATAAACTTAGCATACAATAGAAGTGACTTGATAGATCAGTTCATACAGATTGCTAAGTAAATTGTGTTTAGAAATTAGCTTCCTCACATGTGGAAGAGGAAAACAGAATTCATTACTAAATACCACACACAGAGGTAATAGTATTGTGTATGTTAAAAGGATGAAGGTGAAAGACAAAATATAAACTTAATAGAATAAGAAAGTTAATAGAAGAATGAAAAATATGAAGTTAAGAAAAATGTAGAAGAATACCTTTTTGATTTAAAAACGGGAAAGAATTTTTCAAAGACTTAAAAAAATACAGGCAATATGAGAAAAAAATGAATTTGATTCCATGATAAAAATAAGATTTCTGTTCAGTGACGGGCACTATGGAGAAAAATAATAACTAAAAGGCAGGCGAGAAGACATTCACAATGTCTGAACTGACAAAAACAGACATCTAGAAGATACAAGGAGCTCCTCCTGCAAATCAGCA
>NW_006283135.1:176264-185761 GCF_000327345.1 Myotis davidii
GTGAAAGGATACACACACAGAGGCAATTTTCAGAAGAGGAAACCCAGGGAAGACAAACTATATATGGAGAGTTGCTCAAAATCATTAGTAATCAGAGAAATTGTACAACAATTAATAATAATAATACAGGAATGAACTCTGTGTTTTGCTTACTCACACTGTAAACCTACCCTTGCTCCACCCTGTATTTGTAGGGACATAGGATTCCCTATACCCCTCCGGCTGGCAGGATTGTGAGGTGGCAGAGCCAATCTGGAGAGCATTCCCCATCACTTAGCCAAATTAAGTATGTGCATATTTTGTAATTCAGCTCTGGAGTGACTGGGTATGCATTCCACAAAAAGCGAGCCCAGATTTATAAGAAAATGTGGACAAGGATGTTCATTGTACCATTATTTGCGGAGTTAGGGAGGTGGAGGCATCCTGGAAGATTATCCCTCAGAGAGTGAACAGGTAAAATGAATGGGATACCACCATTGCATATTATGCAGCAGTCAGAAGAGACATAAATTGATTGTGAGAGCATACTCTTTGGTGCAAAAAGTAAGAACAGAATCAGATAAATAATACAGCATCACTTATATAAATTAAAAATACATGCATGCAACACAATACATATTTGCAAGAACATATGCAAACAAAAACACACATTAAATTACTAATAAGAAATAAAAAGGGGATATCATTACAGATCCATATGGTCATCTCAATAGATACAAAAAGTGCACGGTTGTGGAAAGTAACAATATACAAAACTTAATTGTATTCTACATACTTGCCAAGTACAATCATAAATTGAAAAATGTTGAATGCTATTTGTAAAAGCATCAAAAATTATGAAATGCTTTATGGGGTAAATTTTACAAAAGATGTATAAATTATATTCACTGAAAAACCTCAAAATATTGCCTGGGATTGGGGCGGGGTAGTTAAGGAAAAATCTAAAGAAAGATAAGCCATAATTAAGGATCATAAGGCAATATTATTAAGATGTAAATCTTTCCCTGATTGATTTGGAGATTCATTGCAATGTCAATCAAAATCTCAGCAGGATTTGTGAAAAAATGAGAATTTATTCTAAAATTTGTATAAAAATGCAAATGATTCAAGGCAGCCAGTTTTGAAAATAAAGAACAAAATTGGAAGTTCTGCAGCCAGTTTCATGGCTAATGATAAGGCTATAGCAATAAAGACAGGGTGGGGTTGCTGTAAATATAGATGTGTATATCAATGCAACCGAATGTAGGTCCAAACATAGGTCTGCACATAAATTACCAAAGATGTTTAATAAAGGTGCCAAGGCAATCCAATACACAATCTTTGCAATAAATGATGCTGGGACAATGGATATCCATTTCCAAAAAAGAGAGGAAGCCCTTGATTCTTACCTCACACCTCATACAAAATTCCACTGGAAGTGGATTATTGGCCTATGTGTTAAATCTAATACTATAACACTCCTAGAAGAAAAAAGGAAAGAAAATCTAAGTGGCCATGGGTTAGGCCAAGATTTCTTAAAGAAGACACAAAGAGCCCACATTCTAAAGCAAAAGAAAATTGATAAATTGGATTTCTTTGAAATGAAAACATTTGCTCTTCAAGACACTGTTAAGAAAATGAAAATACAAGTCATGTATTTGCAAAACTATGTTTGACAAAAGAGTTATAAACAGAATATTTAAAGAACTATCACAAGCCAGTAAAAAACCAAACAGCCCAGTATAAATGAGCAAAAGATCTGAACAAAGGCTGCACTAAAGAAGATATAGGAATGTCAAATAAGCACATGAAAAGATGTTTAACATCATTAGTCCCTGGAGAAATGCAAATGAAAACCACAATGAGATACCACTTCACATCCACAAAGATGACTGAAGTCACCTTTTATCAGAGGGCTACACATCCACAGATTCAACAATTACTGACAGAAAATATTTGAGAAAAAAAGTTACATACCTGCTGACATGTACTATGTAGTTAGGCCTATGCTGGTTGCATCTGTACTGAACATTTTTCCTTGTCATCATTCCATAAGCCATACAGCATGACAATAATTTTTTTTAGCATTTACATTGTATCTGATGTTATAAGTAATCTAGAGATGATTTAAAGTATATGGGAGGCCCTGACTGGGTAGCTCAGTTGGTTAGAGCATCGTCCTGATACATCAAGGTTGTGGGTTCAATCCCCAGTCAAGGCACCTACAAGAGGCAACCAATGGATGCGTATATGGGATAATGTGCATAGGTTATATGCAAATACTATGCTATTTCCATATAAGGGACTTGAGCATTCGCAAATTTTGACAGTTACAGGGATCCTGGAACTGATAGCCTGCAGGTACCAAGGAATGACTATAATTACAAGAATAGACAAGAGCAAGTGTTAATGAGGTCATAACTGGAACTCCCGTACCTCTCACACATTGCTAAATGCCTGACCCCAGAGTTCTCCAATGGTATCAATTAGCCATAGCAGCTAGTGGTAACAGTTACAATGAATATGATCTATGCACACTGTTAAATGAAAAAGTCTGGCGGTTTCTATCTTCCTCAAGCTTCTATCTAACCAGTCTTTCCCTGGATGTATGACAGTCCTTCAAATTCACTCTTAAAAACTCCTGTCCCTCATCCTGAGCTAAGGCTCTGTGTGACAGCTAGAAATGATGATCCCTCCAGCTGCAGCATGTCAAGACTTTGAGGAGAAAGGTCTAGAATTCGGTTAGCATTGAAGCGGCTAGACCACAGGCATGATCCGATGATCTGAGGGGGAAGAAAGAGATGGGACTGCCGAACACTCTGGAGAGATGACGAAAAAGCTCAGAGGCGAAAGTCTGAGGCTGACTGGATCCCAAGGCCATGGCTCTGTATCGAGGCAGTGTCATCAGTGAAAGAGCATAATCTAGGGCAGTGATGGCGAACCTTTTGAGCTCAGCGTGTCAGCATTTTAAAAAACCCTAATTTAACTCTGGTGCCATGTCACATATAGAAATTTTTTTGATATTTGCAACCATAGTAAAACAAAGATTTATATTTTTGATATTTATTTTATATATTTAAATGCCATTTAACAAAGAAAAGTCAACCAAAAAAATGAGTTCGCGTGTCACCTCTGACACGCGTGTCATAGGTTCGCCATCACTGATCTAGGGTCAGAAAGAGCTTCTTGGCTGTAAGATCCTGGACAAATCATGTCACCTGTCTTGCCTCTGATTGCTCACCTCCACTACTGCCCTCGTGCCCTTACTGGACCCCCTGAATTCCTCACTTGTCACCACATCAACCTCCACACCAATGTCTGAACCATGTTTTTAAAACGCAAATCAGATTATGTTATTCTTCTTTAAAACCTTCCTATAGCTTCTCAGTAAAGCTGGAATTCTGACTCCTTACTTACTTCGACCTATAAAGTCTTACTTTCCCTCTCATCTCCCTGTTTGATCTCTTAGCTTTTTTGTCCTGGTGTCCAATGTATCTGGCTTTGCTGGACTTCTGTTTCTGACACCAAGGTCTTTGCCCAGGCTGGTCCCTCTGCTGGAGTGCTCCTCCCCCTGCAGACCCCTCATCATCCACCAGATACTCGTTATCACTTTCAGAATCTTCATTGGTATTGGTTACTTCTTTGTTATGTTTCTTCATTAACTAGAAAGTAAGGTCTATGTGAGCAAAGACCCTACATAGCTTGTTCACCAATTCTTTCGCACCAAGCATTGATTAGACTCTCGCTACATACGCCTTGCATGCCTGCATGCATGAATGAATGGACTCCTCTCCCCCTCTGTACAGAAGTCACTACCACTACCATGTGCCACACACTGAAGAGGCACTTGCTAAGCATGAGCTTGCCTAGCAGGTGGCAGGCTCTCAAGCCACACTGCCTGGGTTCAGACCCTGGCTCCACCACTAATGGCTGTGTGACTTTGGACAAGGTTTTGGCCTCAGTTTTTTCATCTGTAAGATGAAGCTAATAATAGTACCTCCTTCCTCCAGGGAGTTGAGTTAACACATTTGACTGAAGTGATCAAACAGGGCTGGACACACAATAAATGTTCAATGAAAGTCAGTAATGATTATATCCTGGGAAGAAGCAACTCTGCAAGAAAGGATTTCTCAGTCTCAGTACGATTGGTCTTTGGGTTGGAGAATTGTAGAAACTATCCTTTGCATGTAGGATGTTTAACAGTATCCCGGCCTCTACTCACTAGAGCCAGTAGCACCTTCCCAGTTTTAATAATCAAACATGTCTTTAGACATTGCCAAGTGCCCCTGTGGGGGCAGGGAGGGCAAATGGATCTCTTAGATTTTTCTTCCTGGTGTCCTATGTGTGTCTGGCTTTGCTGGACTTCTTGCTGGAAGGCATGGACTTTTACTCCTGGGACAGATAGGAATTTGGAAGTTCACAGAGTTTAAACAACTTGCCCAAGGTCATGGGGGTACAAAGTGGGGAACAACGATGCGAAGTCCCATCTTCCTGGCCCCACAGCACAAGCTCTTTTCTCCACGGCTCGCTGTGCTCGAGGCCCCAGCCCCCCTTCGCTCACCCTGGTCGGCTCGCACACTCGCAGATGCGTGCTAATTACACAGCAATGTAAAACGTTATATGTGGTTTGTTATTTTATATCCAGGAACATGGTCCACAGCCTTCATTACAGAAAGCAGCTGTGTGTATACTTGGGGTCTAAGTGCTATTTAGTGGTCAGCTCCATGGGGTATTTTGTTTCAAGCATCACATTTCTTTATTCCCTTTCCATACGTCTCTTGGATCCTATGTAGAGGAATGGAGTCTCGCACAGCTTGGTCTACAGTGAAAGGCAAAAGTCTCCTAAATGACAATTGTCCCACTGTCCTAATTAGATTAGGAGAAACAGCCCAGGATGTGCCATATGCTGTGTAGATGTGTCCCCCAGGGATTGTGTGTGTGTGTTCACCAACCATACCTAGCCTGACCCATTCAACCTGTAGTGCTCTGCTAGTGGTGTCTTAAATGAAGCAAGTAGTTTAGTAGCAAGAACTCAACTGTCTAAGCCTTCTAAGTATCAGCTGTGTAGCTTGAATATATCATGTGTCCCCTCTAAGACTCAGTTTCCTCATCTTTAAAATGGGGGTAAAAATATCAGCCTCACAGTATTGCTGAGATCCTTTAGAGTTTAGATAAAGGGTCTGGCACATAATTTTGATTGGTCCTCAGTACCCCCAGTTCCTTCACTTACCAAGGCCCTAACCATGACCACCTCCCCAGCCTCCACTCCAGCTCTCTCTCAATATCACCTTTCTTCTCTAGCCAGAAAGTTCTAGTCCCCGCCCCACCTCTGTCCCTTCCCATTCATCATCCTCCGTACCTGGGATGCAAGCAAGTTTCTTTCCCACTTGTTAAGTCCCACTTTTCCTTCAGGGCCTAATTCAAATCCCACTCCTCCCCAATGTCCTGACACTCCAACAACAATCATTGTTCCCCACTTTGTACTCCAACGTTCACTGACTCTCCTGGACTTTTACAATACTGTCACTCACCTGGCACTGAAATGCATTTTAGCTAGTCACCTGGATAATTTTTGTAGAAAAGTTGCAAGTAGCGAGAGGTCAGGACTATATTCCTTCACGCCTAACACACGACAACGCATGGGGAGACCAATAAGTATTGCGAGTTAACAGAATGCACATCATTGCTGTTATGTCACCGATGGCTACGCACAGGATGTGAACACACTTCGTCTGGATTCTGACACGTAGCCACCTCAAGCGATACTGGCCATTTATGCAGAGCAGCTAAGATGTTATCCTCTGAACATCAGATGAAGCTCTTTCCAAGATCATGCAAGGCCCTTCCTGGTGTCAACTTAATTCTGAACTTCCCCAGTAGCCCTGGAATTCTAGCTCTCCCCATCATTTATAATTTCCCAAATGTGCCAAACACGTACAGTTCCATGCCTTTATATGTGCTGTTCCCACTGTTTGAAATGACCTTCCTTTCCTCATTCTCCCTCTCCAAATACTGGCCCAACTCAAACATCACCTTCTTCGCAAAGATCTTTGCTGATCGCTTCTCTCCTAAACTTGACTTTCTTCTCTTCTAAGATTGCTCTGCCCCTCCTCCCCAATCCTCCCCAAAACACCCTGTTTGTTTGCATCTCTGTCTCCCTCACTGGGTTGCAAACAAAATCTGAGGCTAATTCCTCTGTGTTCTCCATCCCCTCGCTGGGCTGGGCTATAGTAGGCTTTTTTATTTTAATGACTCATCTTGTACAGCAACTCTAATACCTGATTGTGCTTCTATGATCATGCGTCCATTTCCCCACTCCTGTAAGGGACTGCCCGTTTCTGAATGGTCTCAGTTCTTCCCATCTCTCTAAACTCTCTTAAGACTGCTGACCTCTGCCTGCTCCTGGACTCTACCTCCCCCTACTCTCCAAGGCAATCCTGTCCTTCAATCTAGGATTAACTTCCAACCATGAAAGCTGGGGTAGAGAAGACAGAGCCTGGGCGTGAGTGAGAGTCAGGCACTGTTAACAGGGGTAGGAGGTGGAGCTGGAAGTCAGACCAGGCCAGGTCCATTTAAAAGCACTCGCGTGGTCAGAGGCTCAGGCAATGGCTAACCAAGAGGGCAGCCCTCAGGCCCAGAGCACAGCTTCCCCTCTGAGCCCACAGAATAGGAAAGCCCCTCATCGCCCTCCCCCAGAGGCGCTCCGAGGCAGGACCCAGGGCTCCTGGATCTGCTCAGGAGGCAGACTTTGTTGGTTTAGTTCCGCTACAAGGCTCTGCTCCTGCCTGAGCTGTTCCAGCCTACGGATTCCTGGTACCCATCTGATTGAACAACTTAATTAAAGTGCAATAAAAGGAAAGTGGGCCAGATGTGCCCAGGGAGAGGAGGCAGGCATCTGAGTCCACTGCCTGCCTTCTGAGCCCTGTGCCCTTCCCATCCTGCCTAGAGGCTACTGGGCAGGCGGTGGCCAGGGAACTCTGAGCTCCAGAGTTGGGTATGGAAGACACTTAAAGGTTAACTGCTCTGTGCGTTTGTTCATACTGATGATAAGGAAGGTAAGGCCCAGGACAACAGAGCCCCCCAAGGCTGCTCAGTGAGACATTCGCAGAAGCATGACAAATCTCGAGGACTTCCATCCGGACCATCCAGTGCTTTTCTCATGAACCAGGTGGGAGAAAAAATTGTTTGAAAACACTAGGACCTTGTCCTTGGGGAGCACTCTCTTCTGGGCTCCAAGCTTGCTTGTTCTTTGTTAGTAACAGCTTTATGGAAATATAATTCACATACCCTTTTAAAGTGTACAATGTAATGGTTTTAAAAAATACACAGAGTTGTGCAACCATTATGGCATTCAAGTTTAGAGTATTTCTTTACTCCCCAAAGAGGTGCAGTACCCTTTAGCTACAGTCCCCCAATCTCCCCTTTCCTCCTACCCCTAAGGAACCACTAATCTACTCTGCCTCCATCTATTTGCCAATTCTGGACATTTCATATAAATGTCCTTTTGTGATTGGCTTCTTATATTTAGCATAATTTTTGACATTGATCCATATTCTATCAGTACTTTATTCCTTTTCATGGTCAAATAATATTCTATCACATGAAAAGGCCACATTTTGTGTATCCATCAGTTGATGGACACTAGGTTGTTTCTCCCTTTAGCTATTTTGAATAATGCTACTATCAATATCGGTGCACAGTTTTTGTGTGTTATTTTCAATTCTCTTGAGTAAGTCCCTAGAAGAGAAACCTGTCGGTTCTTGCATCTCATGAACAATTTCAGTAACAATACCAGTGGAAATCCTAAAGCGTTATTGTGCACATTGCCTTGGAGAATACTGACAGGAAGCTGGATGGAGAGAGATGCAGAGAGGTTAATTATTCTGTCACACAGTCATAGGATAGGGCCAGAGAGGAGATATAGTTGAAACACATGACATTTAGCCAACGAAACTTGTATAATTTTAGGAGAAAAGCCCCGGAACATTTTAAAAATCACACACATATTCACATGTGCCATCACTTTAATGATATGGATCAATTTTTAACGTGGTCAGGTCCTTTTCTGTCTATCTGCCTTATGTGCCCAAGTTCCCCATGGAGACCATCACACTCCCTCTCAGTGGAGATCAGTTCTCCCACTTCCCAACTGTTCCACCTCATCCCCCCCCCCACGCAGAGCTGGTCCTGGAGGGAGTTTTGGGGCCTGGTGGGTGGAGGCTCTAACAGGCTCTTTGGTCACAGCTGCAGTTCTCAGAGCTCTGTGTGTGGGAAACATGGAGCCGCACTGTTCTCCATACTATCTGGGCACTCGGGCCTGCTCTGTGTCTGTCACCAGATGTGTGCGTGGCTAAGAGACTGAAGTTGCTCTGGACACCTAGCTGGTTGAACTACATGAAATTGTCAACATTTATTAATTTCTGGATTTATTAATAAATGCAAACTCATGTAGTTCAAACTGCCGGTCTCTGCTGTCCCCCCTGGGTTCCTGCCAGAGGCCCAGGTCTTGTGCCCTGGAAGTCTTTTTGTCCCTCTATCCCAGCTGGTCTTCCTCTCCTAACTTCCTAGAGCGCCATTCTCCAGTTACTCATCTTGTGCCCAAAGGCATGAATCCGGTATTGGGAGAGCACTGGGCTGGGAGTCAGGAGACCCCTCCACTCCCTGCCGATCTCCCCAGAGGTTGCCCTGCTTGCAGACCTCCGCAGGCACCTGTGCTCTTCACCTCCAGGCCTTTCACCAGGAAGAATTTGTGTACCTTCACTCAGTTACTACCTGTGACTTATCCTTCAAGACCACTCCCAGAAGTCTTCCCCGAGCCTCTGGACTGTGTTAGGAGCCCTCTCTGTTTGCATTTACTTGTGTTTCTGTCTCTCCTGGCACTCATCATTTATAGTTTAATCATCTGTGTGTCTGTCCCTGTCTGTCTCCCTCTCAAACCTGTGGGCTTCTGACAATTCTACCTAATTCATACTCCAGTCTCGGTTGTCAGGACAAGAAGAGTCAGGCAACTCTCATTTAACAGAACTAACCAGTGGTGACTGTGACTCAGTTTCCCCATTTGCTGGAAACACCCAGAGGCTTGGGCAGAAGGGGGCGGGTTTTAAGGGCACTTTCAATTCTTACCTCCCAGGTCTCTCACAGGGATCCTCTATGGGTCCAAAGAAACTGATGGGGCAGGACTGTTTAATTGAAAGTTCCAAGGAATTTTGAGGAAGATTATTTTGCTATTTTAATTCAGTTAGTGTTTGCAGAGCACCCACTCAGTGCATGCCAGTTAGTCAGAAAAGTGGTGGAATACGAAGTTGTACATACCAGCTTCCCTGATTCTTTTTGAAAGCTGCCTTACCAGACAGTCTGGGAGTGCCTGCCCATCCTGAGCCTCCCGCTGTTCACTCCCGCCAGGATCTGCGCTTCAGATGCCTCGAGAGAGGCCAGTCCTCAACCCATCCCTGTACCCAGACGGCCTGCATCTCAGAGCCCACCATGGACGGTGGAGCGGGGCCTCGGCCCGGGCGCCC
>NW_006283135.1:186671-209939 GCF_000327345.1 Myotis davidii
CTGGGGTCTTGTCTTCTGCACCCACCTCCGCCCACCCGCTCCACCTCCGCCCGCCAGGTGCTGCCTCGGGCGCCCTTCCCTAGCTTCTGCCGCCCCGGCTCCTCCAGCTCCGCCGGGAGCCTGAATGGGCGCTCCTCCAGCTCACACTGACGCTCTTGGGCTCTCCTTAACTTTTAGTCCTACTCGGATGGTTCCTCTGTGCCCCTTTCTTACCTCTATCCTGCCTTTACCCTCCAGTTTTCTCCCTGCCTACTGTGGCTCTCTGTTTCTACCATTCCTTTGCATCAAACCCTTCTCTCTCATTCACACGCTGCCCCCTCCCAGCCGCCCTGGATCCCCTGAGCTCCACTCTGACCTAAGACACACTTTTTTCCCTAGTGCAGTTTTCCACGTTTCTCTCCCTTTCCAACCCAGACCCCAGCACCCACTCTTCCAAATGCCCTACTTGACAGGACAGGAAAAGCAGTGCCAGGAAATAGATGCTGTCCTAATATTTCCTTGGGGTTGAGTAATTACTGGTTCTCCTAATTTTCCTTCCAAACCAAGGAATCTCGTGATTTCCCACAGTATACCCCCTCAAAGTGTAAATTAATACGTTGAAAATAACCCTGAATTGGAGGCCAGGGGAGCAGGAGATGATCTTGTAGGGTCCTCACTGGCTTCCTTGTTAGAAAGGTAGTTGACCTTGGACAAGGTGCACCTCCATCCGCCTGACTCCTGCTGCAACCCCGAGCTCGGTGACCTGCAGGGCGCTCAGAGCCAGCCTCTATCTCCGATATATTACAGTTGTTGGTTGTTAGTAAAGTAAGGTGCCATTTCCTCTCTGAAACATACGTTTCATTGTGCTAAAATCAGGTAGAGAAATGCTGAGTTGACCTAAAGTTTGCAGGTGCCACGTGGACAGACAGTCCAGGGATTTCTCTGGTTGGAAAATGACTTGGCCTGTGAGAAATGACAATTGCTTTCTCATGCCCCTTAACCCCTGACCCTAAACTGGATCTGGAGAAATGACCCTTGTCTCCATGCCCCTCAGTGCTCACCCCTACACACACTCTTGTCAGAGCTTAGGTCATAGATGACAGAGAATAGGGTTGGAGACCAGGTGCACCTATTTAGGAGAGCAGCCGGCAAGCACCCGGACTGTGTGCATTTCTTGGTACCGATTCTATGGCATCCTCCTCCCCCAGGCCACGGCTGGAGACTTCACGTAGCCTGCAGCTTTTAAAGCACTTTCTCATCTGTGGTTTCAGCTGGTGGAGCTGAGTGGCTGACACCCAGATCTGCCCTCCAAAAAGAAAACTGTATCCACCCTGATGAATGGGAAGTCGCTGTTTAAATAGGTGTGCTATTTTTAATAGGTGTTCTGCTTTCAAAGTGCTCTTGGCAAGTATCTTCTAATGGTTGGATTTCAGTTATATGACTTCCTCCCTTCTTACCAGAGCAGTGCTCTTACTCCCCCTCTCCCCACCCTCCCCATCAAACACACCACTGGGGAAGGTTTGGCTTGGCCCAAGCCTGAATATTCTCAGGTGGTATGGCAGACCTGGGCACAAACAGTGAATGTTAATCAGAATGAGAGCTTCCTTCACTGCCCCTTCCTCTGTGCCTGGCACTGCTCTTAGCGCTTATTTAGATATATTGTGTGCGTTTATTCTCCCATTGACCCCCGAGGTAGCTTATCTCACTCCCCCCCCCATTTACAGATGGGGAAACTGAGTCTGTGGAAGTGAAGCAGTGTGCTCAAGATCATACAGCTCAGACAAAGCAAAGGATTTGTCTGTGGGCGTTTCAGCTTCCAAAGCCCTTGCTCTTTCCCAGGGCCCCGTGTAGGTGTCTGCCTGCCATCCCCACCTCCTCCTGCCCCCTCTCTGTTAACCTTGGGTTACTCTGCTGCCACCAGCCTCACTGCCTTCCTTCCCCTCTCCTCCTGCAGCAAAGGGACCTCAACTCCTTTCTGTGGACTATTCGGCGTGACCCCCCGGCCTACCTGTTTGGCACCATCCACGTCCCCTACACCCGCGTCTGGGACTTCATCCCGGACAACTCCAAGGCAGCCTTCCAGGCCAGTGCCCGTGTCTACTTCGAGCTGGACCTGACGGACCCCTACACCATCACAGCGCTGGCCAGCTGCCAGCTGCTGCCCCATGGGGAGAACCTGCAGGACGTGCTGCCCCGCGAGCTCTACTGGCGCCTGAAGCGCCACCTGGACTACGTGAAGCTGATGATGCCCTCGTGGATGACGCCGGCGCAGAGGGGCAAGGGGCTGTACGCTGACTACCTGTTCAATGCCATCGCGGGCAACTGGGAGCGCAAGAGGCCCGTGTGGGTGATGCTGATGGTGAACTCGCTCACGGAGACCGACGTGCGTTCTCGGGGCGTGCCCGTGCTCGACCTCTACCTGGCCCAGCAGGCCGAGAAGATGAAGAAGAGCACAGGGGCCGTGGAGCGGGTGGAGGAGCAGTGCCATCCACTCAATGGGCTCAACTTCTCCCAGGTAAGCACGCGGCCCCTGGCCCCTGAGCTGGGCAGCCCCTGTGCCCCTTGGTCTTCTTCTCTGATTGTCTTCCTTGTGAGACAGCCAGGGCCTGCCATTCCCCCAGAGAAAGAGGGTCTTTTGGACTGTGGAGCGGCTCTCCAGCTGCTTTTGGGGTGGTCTGAGGGAAAACTGGTATGTGCTGGATTTGGGGGTAAGAATTCGGGTGTTGGCTTCCCTCTCAGTGGTGTTACCTGTCGGGGATATACACTCCCCACCTGCCGTGCTTGCCTGAGCAGAAAGAATTTCCCTGGGAGCATCAGACTGATGAAAAACAAAAAGAGGGAGCGGAAAGTTTGCCTTCGAGGCCCGGATCTCAGGATCAAGAGGCTGTCCTGAGGCTGCTGTGTGGGCACATCCAGGCAGCAGCGAGTCAACAGGGGACTTGAGAGGGACTCCTGGTGCCTGGGCCGGGGGGCAGGGCAGGTGTGGTGAGTGGACCTGGGGTCTATGGCTTGCTGTTGATGTGAAGCACCATCGTTTCCCGGACCTTTGCAAAGCTCCAGGCGACCCTCGGACTGCCTCCCTAGGCTGGGAGAAAGCCAGCCAGGATAGTTTTGGGGTTAATAATTTCAGAGAAATGTGTTCACTTAAAGGTTGACAGTTCTGATTTCTGAACCTAGGAGTGGAGGCAGGGAGAAGGGGCGAGCCTAGGAGGTTTAAAGTCTCGGGCTGCCAGAGACCTGATCCAGCAAAATGTCATTAAAAGCCCTGTTTCCATGGGCAGAGGTCACTCGCCGCTCACTGGCCCCAAACTCAACTCGGAGGCCCTGGGAACAATGGGTTCACATCTGTGCCTGGAGAACAGGCTGTCTCTCTGGGGTGGGGGTTCGCATCAGGGCTGGTGGCTTCTGCACAGAGGCCCCCAAATGGGGCTTGGGCCGATGCCCCAGTGAGGAGTGAGGCGTGGGCCCGGGAGACGTGCTCCTCTGTGACGGACACGGCCCCATAAATTGGCCAGGCTAACAACTACCACTGGGACCAGGGCTGCTTGCTGCTCCTGAGATGTTGCAAGCTCTTCACCAGGGAAACAGCAGCAGAAACTGATCCCCCTTCAGAGATCTCTGGCCTTTGTTTTTCCAGGGGAAATGCAATATTGTCCCCAGGGAGGTAAGAAGCCAGATTGATTTGCCGGCCAAATGAAAGGCGGGTTTGTCGGTCCTCCTGCTGGCTCTCCCATAATTGTGGAGTCCTTACCCAGAGGGCCCCGGTGGCAGGAATATTGGGGCAGTTAGTCACGCCCCGCAGGGTTCTGACTACGCCTGACTCCTTCTCCACGGGGGAAAATCCTGTGCATTCTCTGGCTCCGCGCTGATTCCTCTGAACATACCGGCTTTCTCCCTCTGAAGTGACTTTCCCCTGCCAGCCTCGGGAGCTGATATTATCTGTGTCGGGCTCCCCAGTGCTCACCGCCCATATCATTTTGGAGGAGGCAGGCTTGTGGGAGGCCCCTCTGTTCGGAGGCCTCATGTCTGGCCTCGATATCTTTTTTAGGCTGGGGAGGTGGGGGATCCACCATCATCTCAACACCCTCTTTGTACCAACCACAGAGGAATCCACGAGAGCTGAAGGGAGCACACCAACCCCCTGGTTAAACAGCCCCTGGCTTTAATCTGTCTCCCTTAAAACAACAACACTATCTTTCTTCGGGGTCTGGAAACACTGCTGTTCAACCAAATGACGGCGTTGGTAGGTTGCAAACATTTGCTGGAAAGCGTGTGAGGTTATGTTTTAGGAAAAGTTCCTGAGGGCCATTCATCGGCCAGTGAGGAGCCCGCTGACAGTCTCCAAAGCCCATGTTTGAAGATCAAACGGACTCAAATCTCTGGTTTCACAAACGTCTCCAGCCTGGGCCCGCTCTTAGCGCTGTTCTTGGGTCCAGCTCGTCCAGAGGGCTGCAGGAAGCAAGTCCCCAACAAAAGGAAACATGTCTCCTCTTGGTTCCCTAATCTCCACACCCTTCACCACCTGCCAGAGTGTCCGGCCCCACCAATTTGTCCTGTTATCATTTTGGAGTGAGGTGATGAAATCTCTCCTCCATCCCCCATGAGCGGCTGTGGGCTAACTGGGAAGGGAGGGATTGCAGAGCTTGGGTGGATGGGGTTGTTAGGGATCCCGCACCCCAACGTCAGAAATGCAACAGCCTTCTCAGTAAAATTGTATGCGCGTGTGCACAGTGTGATATGAACATCTGTGATGCATTATTGTACCAAAATATCTGTTAAGTGCATCAGATTTTTATTTTTTCTTTCCTTTCAGCATTACTGTTATTGCAAAATATTTTTTTGGTAGGGGGAGCAATGAGAGAGGAAGGCGGGAAATAGAAGCCTTAAAAGAGAGTACCTTTTTATTAAGACCTGGGATTTTAGTTTTGAGTATTTTTCATATTTTTATATTTTCTTCTGGGTCGAAATACCACATTTTTTTCTGGCAAAGTCAAGAAAGGAAGCTTGCGTTTTGGAACTCCTTGGGTTGGGGAACCACTGAAAAAGTTCCTTCCACCTTTGCACAGCTTGGAAGATTGGGCTCATTGGTCCTCGTCTGTGATTTTAATATAAACGGAGTGTGCGAGCCCCAACATCACCTTGAGTTTGCTGTGTGACCTTGGGCAAGTCAGTTCCCCTCTCTGGGCCTTGTTTTTCCCTTCTGTGAAATGAGACACCAGGATTAGGTCATCATCCAAGTTCCTTCTAGCCCCGGAATTCCATGGGACGGTTGTAATCAGTTCCACGTGCCTGGCATTCTGCAGGAAGCTCCGTATGCTTTTCCATTTTGTTGGGTTCTCACAGCCCTGGGGTTTTCTAAGGTGGGCCGTCAGAAAGGTTGGGTGACTTGCCCAAGGTCACATGGCTAATAAGGAACAGACCAGTCTGCCTGGCTCTGAATGAAGGATGCACTCTTCCTGCCACCCATGTAACTAGGTATTTTGTATCCTCTGGTAATCCTTCCTTCAGTCCTTTCTTCCATTTCTTTCTCCCTTTTAGGACTTGAGGGCTTAAAAGTTTACTGCTTAGAAAATGTATACCTATGGAGAAATGATTTCTTTTGGCCACGGGGCCGAGGCAGGGATGGTGAAGGCAGCTCCTGTAAAGATTTCCCTGATGTGTGACAGACAGCTCGGCCTCATGGGCTAAAAGGAGGTTTGCCTCTAGATTTCAGTCCCAGCTCTGGCTTGAAAGCCAGTGATTTGTGTATAACTGGTTTTCCTGTCTGTCCAATGGGGCAGTTAGTGACCAGTCTTTCTCAATAGAGCTGGTTTGGGGAGGACGTGAGAAGACGCTACATGTGGGAGGTTACTGAGAGGGTAAAATGACTACCTAGATAGAGAGAAAGAGTCTGGGCTGGCTCCGGGACTGAGAAAGAAAGAGGAGGGAAAAGCCTCATCTCTGCCCTGTTAGCACCTTCTCCTAGCAGCCGTGTCCACTGCCCATCCTTTGTTGAACAGAGTAAAGCCGGAGTAATAAGGAGTGGTGGCGGCCCCTGCCCTCAGGGGCCTATGAGTACCTGAGCCTTTAGTCCAGATCTTGTGACAGTCTTGGGACCTGCAGATTTCAATCAGTTCCGTTAGCTGCCTCCAGGGACTGGTACCGGCTGGGCTGATTAGGAGACCTCCTTCTCCCTCTAGGGGGCCTCAGTCCCCCCCCCACCAGTTGGTGAGGAGCTGCATGAGAGGCCCTCGAAGTCATGTGGTTCTCTGAGGCATAATGAGAAAATGAGGACCCTGCCATTCTGTACTTTGTTTGTTTTAACAAACATGCAATGTCACCCATCCAGGGTGTGCAAAGCTTAAACACTTGGGCCTGGCTGCTAAGGTTATCCAAGATGTATGTAAAATCCCACAGTCCCTTCACTAGGGAGTTAGAAACCATAAAATCATCATTGATTGAGCTCTGTCTCTGTACAGGGCGCTACCTTAGACCTTGTAAGTACATCATCTCTAAACCTCACAGAGATGTGAGAAGACGTATCATCATCTCTCTTTCTCAGACAATAAATTGAAGCTTAAAAAGGTTAAGTCATTTGGCTATGATTACACAACCAGGCCAGGCGGGCTCAGGGTCCAAACTTGGGCGTGTCTGATGCCAGAGTCCATGCTTCCGAGGCATGTGAGAGCTGACGTGACTTTTGTTTTTAATAGTTAGAAGGCATTATCTGGGTGTGCGTTTGAGTGGTGAGAGATGATCATATCTTGCTAAAAAATATTTAAAAAATAGAGATAATTAAAAAGTGCTCACACTGACTTTCTACTGGCTTACAAATCGAATCTCCAGGTGATTCTAAAATCAGAGTTCTCAAAGACACCCCCAGCTTCCCAAGGGACCACTGTGAGGACGGCACCCCTAAGCAGGCACCGTTAAATAAGGGAGAGTCTCTTGGTTTCTAGTCAGAGCTCCTCTATCTGCACCCTGAAGGGCCAACACTATTATTAGGTACTCTATTAGTATTCAGAGAATGAATGAATGGTCAGAAACCATGATATGACTATCTCTGCTTCCCCTCCTTCCACCATGCAGCACTGTTGAATGGCTGGCTGGCTGGCTGAATGGATGAATGAACGAATGAATGAAGAGACTGTATATGTGAGGAGCCCTCTCCTTGAACTTTACTTTAATAGCTCCATGCCTTCCTATAAGGACACAAAATATGAAAATCACCAAGTGGGTTGTTGAGATACAAAGCAGGCTCCAGCCCTGACCCCATTCCTACCTTCCCTGTGAGTCTGGGCTAGTCCTTTTCCCTTTCTGGGCCTAGATTGTCTTCTCTGTCCCACGAGAGTGTGAGCTGTATCATTTCCAGGGCTGGCCCAGCTCAGATTTCTGCGGTGCTCGTCTTTGGCTCCATATCTTGGAGACCCTGAGCCACCCTGAGATGTTGAGCCTGTGTTCTCCAAAGCTGGGAGGGACGGGCAATCTCTGGCGGGCTGCTGCTGATACCTGCTTGTCCGGAAGCTTGCTGGTTCTGGTGGGTGATCCTGCTGTCTCCCGCTGCAGTTTGCAGAGCGGAGAGAGCCCAGCCTGTCGCAACACAGTCTGCTGGACACCTGCCCAGCCCTGGAGCCTTTTCCTCCATTAGGACTCCTCTCCCTCACTTTCTCACTCATTCAACCGGAGTGCCTTAGTGTTAGACCAGGGCAAGGCTTGGGCAGAGACCTGGGAACAGCCTGCTTTTTCCTGTAGAGAGTTCACTGACTAGCTAGGAAGAGTGGGTGTCATTAGTCCTTGTATACATCTGTGGAAACCGAGGCACGGAGTGTCTGTGCATCAGGTTCTCCCGTGTCCTGGTTCTCCACACCTCATGGAGACCCTGTCCTCCCTTTCTCTTCCTGTCCCCATCTTTCAGAACCTGTCTCATTTCCCATTCTCCAAAAATGGCCATTCCCAAGTCCTCCATCTTCTTCAAGCCTCCATGGCAGTTAAAACAGCACTGACCAATGGGCCCTCTAGTCCACAGCCATAGTCCCTACTGGTGGCTCCCCATCAAATCTATGTGCCCTCCCGAGTAAGGGATCAGACACCTCCGCAAGGCAGCAGGGCACCCCTCAGACCGTGCAGAGTCCTCTTCTCCCCAGAAGTCATCTGCAGAGTGAGAGTCCCTCAGTGTAGGATCAAAACACAGGCTGACCCAGTGTGCACCGTGGGACTCTAGCTCCTGGGCTGGGAAGCTGGCTTCCTCCGGCCCATCTCTACCCTGTGCTCTGTAGCCTGCCACCCCCACTGTGTCTCCCACACAGAGCCCTGTGCTCAGGAGCTGCTCAGCAAATGCCGGGCACATGGCATGGAAGTCCCTAACAGGAAGGGGGACCTGTTAGCATCAACCCCTAAGCATGTGTATTAGATCCTTTCTGTGCCCAGAGAGCTGTTTGCACAGCATCCCTGCTGGCTTGGCAGGCTGTGTCCGCTCTCTCTGAACTGGTTAACTCAGACTTTAACATTTAATATATTAACACAACAGAGGAGTGGCGGGGTGGGAGCAAACTCAGGAGCAGATGCACAGGATGGCTTAGGTGCCTCTGTGGAAGGAGGGAAACTAAGAATGGTAAAATCTTAGAATGTTAGGCTTAGAGGCACTTTGGGACTCGAAGAATCTTCACATTATGAAATCCTAGCCTCTCAGCTTTGAAGAATTTTCAGCTCATAGATGTCTAAAATTTTAGAGTTGGAAGGGACCCGTTCTCAAGAATTCCAAGAAGCCCGGTCCCCAAACCCATTGATCTCCTTCCCATACACACTTGCCAGCCAATGGCAGGCCCGAGACGGAAAGCCTGAGCGGTGAAGCATTTTGTGACGGAGATAAAAATGGGCGCGTGCCTTTGCTAATAGTTCCCATTTGGACATCTCTGAAAGCCAGGAAGAGGTCGCCTGGTAATGCAGCTTTCCGAGGGAGGAAACTGAAGAATGCGACGTGCGCCGCGGCCTGCCAGCCAAGCTGCCGACGTTCTTTTCCCCTCAAGTTTGCTTCTAAATATTATCCACTTCACTCCCTTTTATCTCCCATCACTGGCTCTCTGTCCGCCCACTTAATCCACAGGCAGCCGGTGGCCCAGCGTTCAGTTCTGCTTGGCGGCTGCCAAGCTGTCTCGCCGAGCAGCTCCTCCAGGATCCGCAGGCTTTTACATCTGTGCCCTGCAGCCGCTGGAACACAACACTGTTGCCCCAAGCTTGGAAGCACTGTTGCTTGTTTCGGGCCCCTCCCTCTCTAGGAATTTCCTCCTTTTCCCTTCTGCTTTTGAATCCTGTGAGATTTTTCAAGACTCAGCTCAAAGCTGTACCTCCTCCAGGAAGTCCTCCCAAACACTCCTAAGTCCAATCTGCTTGAGAAGACTTGGTTCAAAGCGTTGCTTGATGCCCAGCCACATCTATTCTTCCCCTCTGGGAATTTTTTTATGACATTCTTTCAGCACTTACATATTTTAGTTTATATTATAGTGATTACTGAGGCGGTCTTTTCTTTCCTAATAGACCCAGATTCAAAACCTCGTTTAAAATATGCTTACAATTGACTACAAAATTAGATTGAAGGTGTTCCAGGTCTGAAGTTGGGGCTTTGTGGTGCATTCTGTGGTTGGGGTGTTGGCAGCTTTGGTTGTTAAAACAGACGGGACCTTGGCCTCCATATGCACAGAAAAGCCTTTAGACTTGCCACCTGAGCCGTGTAGAGAGTTCTGTACTGATGTCGGCCCATTTGGTCAGGGCTCTGTAGCATCCAGAGGTCCCTGCTGGAGCGCTCTCTCTCCAGCCGGGAACACTTTGTTGTTTCCTCTTCCTCATCTCTTACTTGCGAACAAAGGCCTCTTTTTTATCCTCTTTACTCCCCAGAGCACACATGAGCCTCGCCAGGCTCACCCCACCCTCCCACTTTGTTTGCATTTTAAAATGTTTAACTTGACCCATTACTTGCTACTTGGGTTTTGGGCTGTAGCGATGTGACCTGTCCTGGTTCTCCCTCCCTCCCTGCCTCTCACACACAAACCTTGGTCACGCCTCCGTTTGTTTGCTTATGCTGTTCCCTCTTTTTTTTTGTTCCTTCCCAGTTTTTATTGTCTGGCTAATTCTTACTCCTCTGCAGCAGCAAAGGTTCCTGAGGGCAGTCCACTTTAAATACTGGCCTCTTGCTTGGCCAGTTTGGCTCAGTGGATAGAACGTCAGCCCACGGACTGAAGGGTCTCGGGTTTGATTCCTCTGTTGCAGGCTCAATTCCAGGCCCTGGTTGAGGGGGTGGGGAGGAGCTATGGGAAGCAACTAGTCAATGTGTCTCTCTCACATCAATGTTTCTCTCTGTGTGGCTCTCCCTCTCCCTTCCACTCTCTCTAAAAAATCAATGGAAACTATATCCTCCGGTGAGGATTAATAAAAGTCTGGGCTCTTCAAACAAATGCCATTTATAGCACTTCATTCACAGTCACAAGATTGCACTTCCCCATGGGCTGATGTTACCTGTATAAGTCGGCAGTTTGAGTTTAGATGTAATGATGTGATTGCCTTTTAGCATGGTGGGGGTTTTTCCTTAATTTTTTATCAAGGTATAATTGACATAACATATTAGTTTCAGATGTACAATGCAATGATTGTACATTTGTATATATTGCAAAGTTGCATTGTGTTTTGGAAGGATCAGTTGGTATCTTAGTTTGCATGACTAAGATGCAAATAGAAATTTGCATCTTACACAATAGAAATTTACATTCTCAGGACTCTGGAGGTTAGAAGTGTGCAATAGGGTACCAGCTTGTTTGGGTTCTGGCGAGAGCTCTGTGGCTTGCAGACAGCTGTCTTTTCACTGTGTGCTCACATGGCCGGGTTGGGAAGGGTGGAGAGAGACAGGTGTAGAGGTATGAGTTGAAATGGAGAGAGAGCAAACTCACTGGGTTCTGTTCTTATAAGGGCACTAATCCCATTACCAGGGCTCCACCTTCATGATCTCCTTACACCTAATTACCTCACAGGCTCCATCTCCAAATAGCATCATATGGGAGGTTAGGACTTCAACATATGAATGGGTGGGGCACACACATTCAGTTCACAGCAGCAGATGAGATGTACCTGGGTCACACTGAAAGCAAAGTATCCTTGAAAAGAGCCTGAAGGTCCCCAGACAAGGTCCTTACAAGTCAGAGCCCTGAAGCCATCACTGGAGGACAGCCTGGGGCCTTAGGATTGTTTAGTCTCTGCAGTGGCACCTGATGCTGGAGTCTGAGCCCCCTTGAGTAGGCAAGGGGGCTTCCCTGGGGGCCCCTGGAGGCTTTCAGATCAGTACTGCCCACCATTCTCCTCCCCTGCAGACAGTGCCAATATTCCCTGCTGACACCCTGTCGCCTCTTTGCTTTGGGTTCTCCCTTTCCTTCCCATTGGGTCAGGAAGGGCCAGGGGAAACGTTACAGTTTACTTCTCATTTGTTCTTACCTTCTGAGCCTGTGTTTTCTGCATAAGAACTCCTACCCCATGTCTCTCATTCAGAGGAATATCCTGGTCTGATTCTACCTTTGAACCAAGAACTAGTCAAGTAAGTTTACACAGCACAGTGCTGACTCAGCTGGGGAGAGGGTGCTCCCACAGCCCAGCACCCCTTCAGTGCCCAGAATCATGGCACTCATTGGGAGTGTAAGTAACCTTGGTCTAGTTACTTGACCTTTCCCTGCTTCAGTTTCCTTGTTAGCCAACCTCATCGGATTGCTGTGAGGACTGATTAGAAATCAGTCCTCACAGCAATGCCAAACACACAGGAGACTCCGTAAACGCTAGCTCACACTTATCAGTGTGTTTTTAAATTAGCATCATTTTACAAGTCAGGGAATGTGTTTTAGTTCCTACTGTGTGTCAGAAATTGGGCTATGTGCTGGAGAAAGAACAGTGAACAAGCTGATGCTGTTCCCAGGTGCTCCCTTTCTGGGTGGGGTGGGAATGGGCAGAGGTGTTTTACATTGTGGCAGGATGAGGGTGGCCTGGGGGTAAAATAGTGTGTTGTGGGAGCACAGAAGACAGCACACTTCCCAGTCCTGGGGAGGTTTGGGAGAGCTTCCTGGAGGAAGCGCAGGTGAAGCTGAGAACGGAAGGAGGAAAACGTAGCAGGCAAATGCTGAGGGTTCTAGGCCCAGAAGGCTGGGGGTGTCTACACCAGAGCCAGGAGTGTCGTGGTGCAGACTCTCCGAAGTTCAGCTTGGCCGGTGTGCATGGGCTGTGGCAAGCTGAGGCTGAATGAAACCACCTGCCTGCTGTCTGCACGCCTCCGCCTCTGCCCGCGGGCGCCGTTCTGGGCAGAGCGCAGGGATGTGCCAGGCCCATCTCCCAGCTGGTCTGCTTTGCTCAGGCCACGTGGCCGCTCTTCTGCCTCCCTGGATTGAACTAGATTTCACCAGCACCAGTGATCCTTCCTGAAAGAGCAGCACGCCTTCCTGCCTACCCTTTGGCCAGGCTGGTAACCCCACTGGGACCTCGCAGACGGGCCTGCAAGCTGGCACCTGGGGAAGTGCCAAACTCCCATCTCCATGACCAGCCCTGCCCCGGGAAGGTACAGTGCAAAGATAAAAGGCAAGGCCTTCCCCCGCCACCCCCTTGTCTGTTTAAAGGGCTTACCTGTTTCCTTCCTATTAAGGTTATTTAAAGTTTTCCAGCCAGTTTTGTCTCCTGGGGACTTAATGCCCCTTCTAGGCAGTTGGCAAATTAAGCCTCGGGTCCCATTTGAAAGCCCTTTATAGAAAGGAAGATTCCGGTGGAAAAAGCCTTTTGGAAATTTCTCTGGCTCATCCTTTAGCCTTTGTTCATGAGGCTTCCCTTTCTTGAGCTGCTCAGCCCTAAGTTTGAGAAGAGACAAAAGCTTAATAGGCGATGATAATTCCACCCATCTGCATCTCGGTTTGCAATTTTCAGACTCTCACATGCACTACTGTCCTGCCTCCCAACCCCCTTGGGGACACCTAGAAAGGACTACACCCCTTCCCCACAGTGTTCAGACTCCCAGCAGTCCTGGTGGATTCCTCCTGCCGAGTGGCTATAGCGTCTATTGGATTGTGGGACATTTTTGAGCACCAGATGTCTGTGGGGGCTGAGATGTATCTTGAAGAGCAGATGGGCCATGCGGAGGGGGGTACATTAAGACCTCTTGGGCCCTCAGTGGTGATACTTGGTCACTGTGCTTGCCCTTGACTCGGATGACTAGTGGCCCCAGGACTACATAATCCCCATGCCTGCTGGTGGTCTTGCAGGTGATTTCATATGATTCTGCTCCCGTCACTATAGTTTTGTGGAGAAGGCGGTGAGAAAGGCAAGCGGGGTTCTGGATGGGGTTGAAGAGGATTGGGGCCCCTGGAGGTGGGAGGGGGAAAGGCCTCGCCTGGAGGAAAGGAGACTGTTCAGCCAAGGCGCCAGGCTGGGGACGTGCAGAGGGCGTGCCTGGCCCTCCCTCTCTTGGGCCTATTCTGTCCTTTCCCACGAGAGCCATTGTGAGGGCCTGTTATGTGCTCAGGTTCATCATAGGAAATTCCTGAAACACGCCTGAAAGGTAAGTATTGTTTCCCCCATTTTGACGAAATTGAGGCTGAGTACTTTGTGCAAAATGATGGAGCCAGGATTTCTACTTGGATCTTTTGATGCCTGAAGAGAGAGACAGGACTGGAGTTGGAATGCCAAGCTTTACCAAGTTGGCTGGACAACTGAGGGTCTGTTTCTACGTCCGGAAAAGGGGGGCTCACAGTAGTCTTTCCCCCCTGGTGTGCTGTGAGGAGTGAATGAGGTAATGCATGTAAACCGCATAGCTGGGTGCCTGGCAGCCAGTGAAAGGTGATGAATGGTAATTGTGGTGGTTTAAGTTCAGGTTATTCTAATTATTGTTATTGGCCCATTTTCACACTGTCTGTGCTTTGAGGAAAAGCCCATCCCATAGAGATCCTTTAGTGTCTCATCTGCTGAGCCTCATCCTGAGCGGATTGGCTGTCCTGATGGGAACCAGGGAGTCTGATAACTGAGAGTGTGGTCAGTTTTTTCCGACCATCTGCAGAGTGTAATGTTGGACCCTCCTCATTCAGCTTCCCTGTGATCTCCCACTGCTACCTGGAGTGGGGACACACATCAAAGAGAGGAATCAAGGAGTTTGGGCTGGAGACCTGGTTTGAGGCCCAGCTCTTCCAGGGGTTATAGACCCATGATCTGGGGCGATTCCCCCTCTGAGGGCCCGTTCCCTCTCCTGCGCAGGTGGCTGGATGTCAACAGCAGGGACTCAGAATTATGGGGAGAATTAAGGGCTCAAGCCTGGGAAGGACTTGATTAGCTCTCAAGTGCTCTGTGCTCTCAGTACTTGTTGTGCAGGTGTTTTTCCTTTGCTGTTTCTCCCAAAGAGAAATACCCTGTAAAGACTTAGGGAATTGAATTTGTTAATATGAAATTGTTTATCCCTCTGTTTGTTAACAAGTGATATTGGGATTTACACGGTGCCAGCCTTAGTTCCAAGTCATGAATGTGGGGCTGGTGAGGAAGGGAGGGTTTGAAGAGACCTCAGTGAAAGGTGCTTCATAGCAGAGTGCTAAGAATAGGGATGAGTAGCCATGGCCGGGTGCTCAGTTCATCAGAGCATGGTCCCGATATGCCAAGGTTTTGGGATAAAGCCTGGGAAGGACTTTTTTAGCTCTCAGGGTACATACAAGAATCAATCAAGGAATGCATAAATAAGTGGGACAATAAATCGATGTTTCCCTCTCTCTCTCTCTTTCTCTCTCTCTAAAATCAATTTAAAAAGAAAAAAGAAAAGTCCTTTATATGCACTGCCCCACTTAATCCTCACCAGAGTCTCTCAGGTACATACTATTATTCAGCCCCATTTTACAGGTGAGGAAACTGAGGTACAGATAGGTTAATTCACTCACCTGCGGTCACACAGTCACTGAGTGGAGGATCTGAACTCAAACCCAGGAAGTCTGGCTGTAGAGCCTGTGCTCTCAACCTCTGTATTGGATGAAAAGGGCCTGAATCTGATAGTTGGAGAATGGGGGGCATCTCTTTTTTCTGAGACTGGAAGAATGAAAGGTTGGAAGGGCAGAGAGTTGATAGACTTCCGATGTTCCCTCCTACAGAAGGCTGCCACTACGGCAAGGAGAGGATGAGGTGGCCTGATTGCGAGGACCTCCAGCGAGGAGGGTTGTGAGGAGAGAGGCTGTGTGGGGATTGAGAGCAGAAGCTGCCCTTGGCAGGTGAAGGGGTGGCACAGCAGCCTGAGGGCCCAACAGAAGTGAAGGCTATCGGTTTGTCACAGCACCAGTCTGGATGGCTGGGGTGCTTCTCCACAGAGCTCTCTATGGGGGTGCAGGCATGGGGAAAGGTGACAGAGAGCCACTTCCAGCTGCCGAGTCCCGCGGAGTCTGTTCATTTACCACAATAGCTGGACAGCATATCAGTTCCCACCTGTCTGTCTTTGCTGAGCCCTGACCCTGAGACCCCACCCCCACGATGGCTGGGGCTTTGCAGGGACTCAGCCGGTCCTTGGGAGGCCGAATAGAAGCCGTACCAAGATGGATGAGACTGCATCCTTGCTGTCCCAGAGTACTCTTTGCTGGTGAAGATGCTCAATTTCAATGCAATAGGCAGACTACCTCTCCTTACGAGAAGCAGGCTTGGCTAGGCATTCATACCTATACTTACACTGTACTTGCAGTTTCATGTCACCTGAGCCCAGTGCTGAAGGACAAAGAGGTGTTCCTGGGTTCAGGAGGAGCACCGTGTATGGGGGCGGGGACTCATGGTAATACTACTGATCCAGGTGGAGGGACGACCCACAGTCACAGTGGAGAATGCTTTTAGGAGGCCGGAGAGTACGGAATTGGGCCACATGGAGGAAGCGTCCTGAGACGTGTTAAGAGGTTTGGGGTTGATCCTGGGTGCATTGGGCGCACTCCTGTGTTCTGTAATATAGTCATTCATCAGACAGGAGCACCTCACCAGGCTTGCCTGGAAATCTCAAGCTGGGGCTGAAGGAAGGAGCTGCCCTATGAGGGAGGGTCTTTTTCATCATCAGATGCAGGATGCTCTCACTGCTGGGCCAGAGGAGACGGACTCTCCACTTCCGGAACAGGAACTCGGGGGTGGGAGTTTCTCCTAAAAACTGGATCATAAAAGAGGTGGTGGGTGAATGACACCATCTATAGTTAAATAATAGGGTGTCTCAAAAATGAATACACATTTTAATAGCTGATAACTCACCTTATTTTCACCCCTTCTCAGGTTTAACTGATTTGAAATAATGGGTGAAAAAATAAGTTTTGAACAAAGAAAATTTATCCTAAAGTGCCACTCGACTTTTTTTATGGGGCTACATAAAAGATAAAGCTTATGGTACAGAACTGGCAACAGCTGATGAACTGAGGGCACACAAATACCAAACAAAACGATTCTTGATGTTTGCTATTCCATTGCCTTATGTTATCAGCAGTGCCTGGACGAGATCAGTCATCAGTTTGAAAACAGGCATTGACAACACACACACACACACACACACACAACCCAATATTCATTTCTGTAGTTTCTTTTAAATTTTAAAAATGACTGTATATCAATAAGTACTGTCTTTATAATCATTCAAAGTTAGTATTCATTTTGGGGTTGTCACCCTGTATATTACAGGGCCTCTTGTAGGGAGCCCAAGACCCTGATCACCATGTCTAAAATAGCTACTGAAGGATAGCATGTCCCCGCATTTCATGTGACCCATTTGATGGCAGATTTGGGGGATTCCACCTGTTCAAAGGGGGAGTGGGGTGAGACAGGTTGTTTCTGAGTGCTCCCCAAGCGGAAGTGAGGGGTGGGAGGATCTGTGGTCTGTAAATGGCCTGTAAAGTATGCGAGGCCTGAATTAGAGTCAGCTGCATGAGCCCAGGCAGGCTCCTCCCATCTCTGAGCCCCTTAGGGGGTGTGAGAGCACTTGGTAAACCAGAAACCACACCCCATTGCTGCGAAACCACTTTCTCAGCTAGCTCTGACCTTACTAGAAAAGGGCATTTTTTGTTTTATTGTCTTGTACATGTTTACATGTCTGCCTTTCCGTAGTCTGAAGTTCTTTGAGGACAGGAACCTCATCTAATGAATCTGGGTTTGCCTAGGGCCTGGCTCTAGGTACACACTCAGGGATGCTGCGTGGGTCGCTGTAAAATTACCGACTGTATCTACACATCATCGCCTGGGTCTCTGGGTGGAAAACAGAAAGTCCCCAACCCTACCTCTGCTCTGTTTCCAGATGTTTAGCTTCGAGGCACCCAGGTGTTTGGCTTTGGTGGCTGTGACCATTGAGTGCCTTCTCTCCCTCATCCTCGGACCGTCTCCGGTGGAGCTGTGGTTTCCCGCTCATCCTTCATTCCCACAGGGGCCTCACGGGCTTCCACTGGGCCCCTCTGAGGGTGGAAGCCACTTCTCCGAGGAGAGAAGGCATCTTCCCAGCCCTCCTGCTCGACCCACTTCCTCACGCTTCTGGGGTTTTTTCCAGGGCACGGATCAGAGCTTCTGTTTGCTGGCCATTCCGTGATCCACACACAATATAAATGAAAGCTGCTAAAACCAATAAATTCAAACCATGTGTGGGCACTGGGGAAGAGCAGGGACGTCAGAGGGCCTGGTTGTGAGGTGGCGTCAGTGCTGACGGCCTTGGAGCTGATTTGTGTATGAGAAAAGTAAATACCCAAAGTGGTAAACAGCCTTGGGTCTCTCATCATCGCTGGGACTCAAAGGCATTTAATAGGAACACCCACTCTCTGCCTCTCGTAAACAAAGTGAGATTCTCTGTGTGTGCTGACCTAAATTCTGCATTTTCATCTTTGGGAAAGCCAGCCAGTCATTTTATCCGGGAGACCACAGGCAGCCGAGGCCGCCGGGTTGGGCTGCCTTCTTTCTGGTTTTGTCACTTTTGCTTTGCAAAGGGCTGCATCACTCTTTGGCCTCCGAGCAAATGGGGTGGGTGGCCATTCTCACCCCGTCCCGATGAGGGGGATGGATCCAGAGATGTACATCAGTTTGCCCAAGATCACTCCTCAGGTCTGGGCTGAGCCCTGCTCTCCTCCTTTAGAATCCCCAGTTTTCCATTCCTCTTTCCGTGAATGGGACTTCTGTTCTCCCTGACTCAGAGTCCCAGAGACATCCTCACCCACTCCTCCCTCATTTCCTCTCCCTTCCAACGTCCCCTGGAGCTGAGCCTTCCTCTGGGTCCCTGCTTTTACAGATTATTCATCTTGTTTTATTTTATTCAGCCATTCTTGTGTTCAGGAAAGAGCCCCAGGGAAGGAACCCGACCGTCATGGGTTTAGAGTTCTGGTTTCTCTGCTTGACAACTGTGTGGCTTCCAGGAAGGTCCTTCTCTGAGCCCTGCAGTTTTCACATGTGTAAAATAGGGGTGAAGTACCTACCTTCTTGGGGTGATTGTGAGGATTAATGGAGCTCACATATGTGAAAATGTCCAGCCTCCTAGTTAAACATGGATTAGCCCTTAAAATGGCATAAAACCAAGTATACCATGTACACACACACACGCACACACACACACACACACACACAAGCACATGTAACACTGTGAAATCTGAGTCACGTCAGTGGGTTGTGTCAGTGTCAATGTCCTGGTTTCGATATGACTGTACTATAGTTATATAAGATGTCACCTATGGGGAATCTGGGGGAAGAGTGTTCTTCCATACAGCTGCATTTAAATCTACAATGATCTCAAAATAAAAAGCTTAATTAGAAAAGTCAATTAACCTTCCCAACATGCTCATTCTTCTGTGCCAGCTGCATGCCAGGTACTGCTCTAGGTACTAGGCATGTATCAGGTGAACACGAAAGAAAATAATTCCTGCTCACCCTTTCTTCAGGTCTTTGCTCAAAGGTGGTCTCCCGCCATGACCACCCTATTTAAAATTGCACATCATTCCTTTCTGTCCTTCCTCCATAGCACCTATCACCAATTGGCATTGCTTATACTTTACATATTTTGTTTATTGCCCTTTACCCTATCGCTAGAATGTCAGTGTCATGTGAGTACAGATTTTTGTCTCTGTTATCTGTATCCTTAAGCAACTCGGACATACCTGGCACATAGAAGTCATTCAGCTCATGTTTGTTGAATGACTGAGAGCTGACAGATAAGAAACAAGTCAGAATAGGGTAAGTGCTGAAGGAAAACAAAGCAGAGGGAGTTTTTGGTGGGGTGGTGGAGGAAGTATCATCGTACTGACCAAGCCTAGATTTTTCTGCAAATCCTGCCTGTCTTTGTGTTGTGTGAAGGGAAAAGTCCTGGCTTCTTAGTTTCTGATGCACTCAGTTTCTTCTTCCCTTTATCCATTCACCAGATGCTTCTTGAGCCAGTACTATGTTTGGGACCCTCTAGAGCAGTGGTTCTCAACCTTCTGGCCCTTTAAATACAGTTCCTCATGTTGTGACCCAACCATAAAGTTATTTCCGTTGCTACTTCATAACTGTAATGTTGCTACTGTTATGAATCATAATGTAAATATCTGATATTCAGTATGGTCTTAGGAGACCCCTGTGAAAGGGTCGTTCAACCGCCAAAGAGGTCGCGACCCACAGGTTGAGAACCGCTGCTCTAGAGCAAGCTGAGATGAGATAGAAAAGGATCATGTCCCCAGGAGGCTTACTGGTCGGGAACAGAGAGATGGGACAGGAATGCAAACAGCATATTACAAGGAAGAATGGAGAGAGAAGTGAGCTAAGTCAAAGTGCTGAGGAAGGAGCCTGAGAAGGGAGGGCTCACTTGTGGCCAAGGCATTTGGGGCAGCCTCCATGGAGGAGGTGTTGGTTCTTGGCCTCAAAATTCTGGGAAGATATCAAGGCCTTGTCTGATCTGGCCCTGGCTCAACCAGCCGACTTCCTTTTCCATGGCTCCCCCAAGACATGCTACAACTCTAATTAGTCTGCTCCCTGCATGTAGTTCTGGACAACCTGGCTCTGCTCATCTCTGACCTTTGCCTGCAGTACCCTCTCTCCTTCCTTTCTTTCTCTAAATCCCATTTCCAATTCCAAATTCAGGCTGGCACTTCCTGCAGGAAGGCTTCCTTGATTGCCCCACTCCTTTGATCCGTCTTCTCTGAACATCTGTGCCATGTGTAATCTGTACTGCTCCACTTGACCCTTTGGAAAAGAGTCTTATGTTGGATCAGCATCGCTGTGGGTGGGACTTGAACTTCCATCCAGAACAGGAGCTGGCTGCTAAGCCATGGGCTTGGGTGCACAGTAGGTCCTCAGCAGTGCTAGTGGCTGGATGGACTTGAGAGCAGTGAGGAAATGTGATTCTTCTTCAAAGAGGGCAAGATTTGTTTTTTTTTGTCTTTGACCCAATCTCCTCATTTTGAACCACTGGAAGTTCAGTTAGGGTCGGGCTGCCTTTACAGTGTTTCAGAGTGTGTTAACAAGGTAGTGCTGCAAACAGAGTGGCCCAAAAGTGCTCAACTTCAGGAATTGGCCTCAAGAACTCGTCGGCATTCTAGTGTCATGCTGGAGTCTGTGCTCACTCAGTACATCTTTAAAAATACTTGAAAATATATCTGCAGCGTGTACTGCTGTATATTCACTCACTTAACAAATGTGTTTTTAAATAGATTTTTAAATTTTAGAATAATTTTTGATTTATAGAATCATTGAGAAGATCATCTAAAGAGTTCCCCATACCCAGTTCCCCCTATTTTGGCACTTACGTTAATACTAGAGGCCTAACGCATGAAATTTGTGCAAGGGGTTCGGCCCTCAAAGCCCCAGTTGCCTCGGCCCTCCCAGCCCTGGCTTTGTCCGGAAGGTTGTCCGGATGGTTCTGCTGTTTGGCCTTCTGGTCTAATTAGCATAGTACTCTTTTATTATTATAGATGGTACATTTGTCACAATGAATGAACCACATTGATCCATCATTATTAACTCATATCCTTGCCTGGTTCAGATTTCCTTTTCCCCCTAATGTCCCTTTTATGTTCCAGGACACCATAGTATATGTACTTGTCATCTCTCCTTTGACTCCTCTTGGCTATGACCACTTTTCTGACTTTCCTTGGATTTGATAACCTCGGCATTGAGTCCTGATCTGATCCTGTCCCTCACTTGGGATTTTTCTGATGTGTTCCTTATGGTGAGACTGGGGTTGTGTTTGGGGGAGGAAGATTACAGATGAAGTGCCATTCTCCTCATATTATATCAACAGCACCTGCTATCAACACGACTTATCACTGTTGATATTAGCCGTGGTCACCAGGCTGACACACTGCTTATCACTTTCTCTGCAGTACAGGTTCTCTTTTTCTCATCTTTCCAACTGCACTCCCTGGAAAGATGTCACTGTGAGCAGCCCACACCTAGGAGTGGGGAGTTTTGTTCCCCCTCCATCAGTGCGCTTTGAATGCTCACTATGTGCCAGGCTGTTACAGATGCTTAAAATAGAGTGGTGAGTGGGGCAGAAAAAATCCTTTCCCTGCGTGGAACTTTCATTCCAGTGAGGGCTTAAGAGTGAATAAACAAGTAATAATTTTAAAGCTTGATAAGGGGTATAAGGGAAAAAGTCAATAGGTTGGAGAGGGACCAGGGTGCAGGGGAGTGGTTGTGGGGGAGGGGCAGTTTTCAGGAAGAGGTGCCTTTCCAGCTGAATCCAGAGGGATGAGGGAGAGCCAGCTGTGCACACCTGGGAAAGCACATTTTGATGGAGGAACACAGATGCCAAGGCCCTGAGGCCCGTTTAAGGAACAGAAATGATGTCGTGACTGGAGCCCTGTGCGCACAGGACAGTGTCAGGAGATGGAGCAGAGAGGAGCCTATCTGCTAGGCCTACAGATAACAGGAGGGCATCTGGATTTTAATCTAACAGTGGAAGCCATTGGTTTAAAGTGGAGAAAGATCTGATTTGCTTTTCTATACAAAAGATGGCTTTGGCTGTGGTGCAGAATGGGCTCCCCTGGGGACAAGAGCAGAGGAAACTGGAAGACCAGTATGGATGCTGGTGGAATAGTCCAGGTGAAGGATGGCTTGGGCCTGGGAGGAGCAGGTGGAGGTGGGTTTTGGAGGTAGAGCCGACAGTATCTGATGAGATCAGAAACTGGTACGGCACTTGCACTTGGTGGTACCATAAATGAAATCAGGAGAGGCTGAGGTAGGAACAAGTTCAAAAGGTTAAAATGAGATACGGAGGCCTCATTAAAAAAGCTTCACCAAAACCTCTTTTGTTGGCACCACTCTGAGCAGCCCCCCTGGGACATCACCTACCGGGAAGGATGGGAATAGTGTTCTGTTTGTTGATTCAAGTATGCCATTAAGTAAGCATATATTGGTTTGTGTTGACTTATGTCTACAGAAAAGTCAGTCAACAAGTATTTGTTGGACACCAACTATTGCCTAATGCTGTCTTAGGCATGAGCCAAGGTCTCTGTCTAGGTGGGTAAGGGACGGAGTGTGGGTAGCATGTTCATACATGTGCAGTTGGCCACAAGAGAGAGAACTCATGTCCCCAGGGATGCCTAGAAGCATCATGGAGGGCTGCCTGAAGGAGGTGGAAACAGTCATAAATTTGAAGCTCATAGGAAAATTCATATATAATTACATATTGTTTACAGAAGCAAAATTAGGGTCAGAATAGGTGCTCAAAAACTATTGCTGGATGAGTGAGTGATTGGAAAGTAAGTTGCTAACCACTGCCTAGGGTGCCTCTGATACAAGGGCGAGGAGGTCAGTGTCGCCTGTGGGCCATGAAGAACCACCACGGAACAGAACCAGTGTCTAAGAAAAGTGGAAGGAACCAGATCCCAAAGAAAGACTTTTGATTTTCTAGCCAGTATTTAATTTATTGTAATAATAACGGTATTGCTAATAATAGCAATAATTTTTATAACTACTTAATGAGCGTTCTTTTTGCTGGAAAGGCGCTGTTAGTTCCATGCGTGGCCCGTCTGTGTGTGATTAAAGGTTCCTGGAGGAGACTAAGAGGGCTTTTTTATTTGGAGGTTTGGTTGTTTTCTTTCCTGGTTGGTCTCTGCTGGTAGTCCATCTCAGTGTTGGCTCTTCAATCTGTTTGTGTTCCATGAGATACCACAAAGGCACAGTCTTTGTCAAGGTAAATATGCCAAATCCTTATTATAACATTTAATCACTTAGGGAGGTTTCACTCTGGGGTTGGGGTGGAGGGGTGGTGGGAATGGAAAGAAAAGCCCAGATTGCTTTGATTAACTGCATTTTTCTTTCTGGGTGAATGAGAAGGCTTTGGTGGAAATCTTTCTTTGAGGCTGTTTC
>NW_006283135.1:210004-217807 GCF_000327345.1 Myotis davidii
GTGGGCATGGGGCCGGGTGCTGACACAATACGCTGGAAGAAGGCATCTCTCTTCCCTGTTAGAATGTGTGTCTGAGAGGCAGGTCTACCTGACACAAGGCGGACCTCAATAATTCTCATTGATTGGATACACCTTTAGCCTCATGGTAATTAATTGTTTTAAGGATTCAGATTGGTGAGAGCTCACTTCCAACAGGACTCACCGGGCCTGGGCGTCATGGAAGACATGGTGTTTGATAGAGGCCTTTCCCCACATAAACTGCACGTAGGCAGGCCAGCTTCCTGTGGTTTTCTCATGTTTGTGAGGTGGTCTCTCTGCACTTGGTGGATGAGAGAGTTGGCACTCAGAGGGTTAAGAGGTTCATTCATGCCCTGGCCAGTTTTGCTCAGTAGTTAGAGCATCGCCCATGAGCCATTGGTGTAAAGTGGGGAAAGATCTGTCAAGGATGTGGTCAAGGGTACCTCCTCAGTTGTGGGCTCAAGGTGTCTGTGGGAAGCAACCATTTGATGCGTCTCTTTGCCATCCATGTTTCTCTCTCTGTCTCCCCTCTTCCTTTCCACTCTCTCTAGAAATGAATGGATAAAAATATCCTTGGGTAAAGATGAACAAAAACAACAACAGCAACAACAAAAAGATAAGGAAAAAAAAGAGTTCACTCACACCTCCAGGAGAGCGGGCCACACCTGACTGATTCACCAGCTGGCCCAGGGTCTGCCATGGTATTCCCATACATACCAGGTTCTCAGTGCATATGCAGTGAATGAGTGGATATTTTAGGAGTATGTATACTATGTGTAGGATGTGTAGCCATGATACAAACCCGGGCCTTTCATTTCCAGCACCTGATTTCTTTTACTGTACTGCCCAATTTCATTATGGCAGAGGTGGGGTATTGGATTAGATCACTGTTCAAAAGTTTTCACTCCCTGCCTCTCCTTCCCTGAGCCTGCAGTGATGTAGGGTTTGGCTATGTGACTTGCTTTGTCTTTTTTTTTTTTTTATTCTCACCTGAGGATATGTTTATTTTTTAATATAGAGGAAGGGAGAGAGAGAAACAATGATGTGAGAGAGACATCGATGTGAGAGGGTAAAGAGGCTCTGAAGTGCCCCCACCCAGCCCCCCCAGAGATGGTCTTCTCTAATATAGAGCATGTGACCCCTAACTGTTGCTGGTGCTTCTGCCCTTGGGGCTCATACATGCTGAGCAGTTGTGGTGATTCTAAGGTGCAGTGGTGTCTTGGTGTGTGTGTGTGTGTGTGTGTGTGTGGTTGTGGTGATTCTAAGGGGCGGTGGTGTCTTGGTGTGTGTGTGTGTGTGTGTGCCTATATGTGTGCACACGTGCACTTGCATGTGCACATCGGAGTGTGATCCCGTGTTCCTGAACCCAGGATGAATGATTTCGGATTGACCATTGTTTAGCATTAGCTGTACTTCCGCCAGCTGCTCAGACAATTTAGAGTTATTGTCCCTTCTTGGCCACGCATGTCCAAAGTCCTGACCTTCTGACAGCTCACTTGGGAGCTTGGGATCTCGGGGGTCATGGAGGGAGTAAAACCACAGTGATTGTCATAGGAAGGAGCAGCCTGCAGTTTACCTTCCTGACTCTCTAGAAAAGGATTTACTGAGCAAATTAGAATTGAAAATAAATATTCATGGGGAAATGTGCATCTGGGTCACGAACGCCTAGTTATCTCAAAGCTGGGATGTTATTTGTTTTGAATCAAATATTAATATGCTAATTTCATAGTTCTAATCACTGTGAAAGCAGGTAATGTAAGTGCCTCTACGAGGCAGTACTTTCTTGCCTGGCTCCGGTAGCCATGGGAATCAGTCATGCAGGGTGGTGCCCACCCTTGCACCATGCATCATAATCATCAGCATTATTTTTTGTTCTTGAAAACCACATTGTACACTGTGAGATGACACACAGCGACACTTCCACCAAAAGTGAATTATCTAGATAATAAAATCGGAACCCTTAGGTATCATGGCGTTAGCTGACATATGACTTTGGATGGGAAGTTTTTAAAAGTATGTTTGTCACACACAACAGCAAACTCTTCAGTGGGGTCATTGCCAGTAGCCCTGGATACATGGAGAGGTGTGTACCAGGGGCCGCCTTTTCCCTTGGTGATCCTAGACTGCTGTCATCCGCTAGTTTCTGGGAGTCTTGATGGCTGTCTCTCCATCTCCCCCGTCAGAGTCAGGCTGAAGTTCTGACTTCTTCCCAGAGCCGGTTCCTCTGCGACCTGTTGGCTGCTTTTGATCTTTTGTGAGCGAGGAAGCCAGAGAACCCAGTCTATGAGAAGTGAGGCCAGAGCTAAACTAAATCCTTTCAGATGAAGATGCTGTTTTCCTCTAGGAGTCAAGTGCAGAATGCAGGGCAGCGGCGATGTTGTCCTGTGAACATGTGTTCTGGATGGGAAGTTACCAGATATGGGACTTCTGGTTACATGGTGTGTATGTGTGTGTGTGTTCAGGTTTATCCACATATACTCATAGGCCGTGGGGGGTGAGGCTCGGTAATTCCGTTAATTCCGTTTCTGAGCTGCTCTCACTTGGCACCAGAGCAGTGGATGAAAGCTTCCAGGGGGCCGATCGCAGCCAGCGAGGAGGAATCAGCCCGCAGGCAGAGAAGTCTGCTGGAGGGACGGCTGCCTCCGGACCCTGCCTTCCCATCACTGCAGCTGCTCTAACGCAGGCTGGTGACTAGCTGCTCATTTAGCTCATGGTTGAGGGGATTTAAACATCTGCCAAGTGATTGACCTGGGTTTCAAATTTCGGAAATGTTGTCAGTGTTATTAAAGCATAATCGATGGGCATTAAACTGTCATATTTGAAGGATGGACCTGCTTGATTTTTACAGTCTGTTCCTAAGATTGGGTAAAGCTGCTATCGAAGAGCCATCTGCATACCCACTGCCTCCGGCAGTTCAGGTTAGCGGCTGCCATGGACTGAGTGTATGTGTCCCCCCCAAATTCACAGGCTGAAAGTTCTTAGCCCCGATGTGCTTAGAGAAAGAGCCTGTGGGAGGGAATCAGGCTTAGATGAGGCCATGAATGTAGAGTCCTCGTGATGGGATTAGTGGCCTTACATCAGGAGACACCAGAGAGCTGGTGCTGGCTCTCTCTGCTGTGTGAGGGTCCAGCCAGAGGTGCCATCTGCAAACCAGGAAGAGGGGCCTCGCCAGAGCCCAGCCGGGCTGGCATACTGACCTCGGACTTCAGCCTCCAGACTATGAGACAATACATTTCCTTTGTTCAAGCCCCGTCCATAATCTCTTGTTTTGGCAGCCCAGGCTGAGACTCACCCCTTTTTCCAGGTGGGTCTCAACTCTTCCCCCAACCCCCCGATTTCTGTCGTGTTCATCAGGCAGTCTAGGAAGCACCACCTTCTGTCATTCACACTGAAAGCCAAGTATCCTTGAGTCCCTCCCTGGCTCCTAAGGTGAGACCTGCATCTTACACACCTGGACACGGGTGACATTCCCTTGGTGTGAGATGACAGCCGGGCCAGTGAGGAGCCCAGCTGTGGGCATGTGGCAGGCTCTGCCCTGCATGTGCCCACGTTGGAGACCAGCCTCACGAGTTCCCATGGCCTGGCTGATGCTTCCGGATGTCAAAACGTGCAGGCCTGCCACTGCCCTGCAGTTTAATAGGCCTCTTCGTAAACTGCACCAAACAGTCGTTCAAGTGGCACGCATCGCTGCGTGCAGCTGTGATGCTGAGTGTGGCCTAGGCTTTTTATTTGTTTGGGTTTGTCCCCTCTTTGTAAACAGTGAGGAGTGTCTGCCTGCAAAGTTGTCCTCTTGTCTTCTTGGCTGGACAGGGAGGGGAAGAGGGGGCAGTCCTTCCTCCCTTGCTCTCTACTTCCCGGGGCAGGCGCTGCCGCAAGTTTCCGGAACCTGTCTGAGCACCTCGGCTCCCTGTGACCTGGAGCACCTGGTGGTTAGAGGTGGAAGGACTCGCCCGATTCGGGCCAGCCCCAATCACAGCATGTCAGGAAGGAAGTTGGACCCCATTTCCCCGTGAACTAAAGTGGGAGGAGGATGTGAATCACACCTAGATCACGGGTGCCGAAGCAGATTCCCCCAGAGGCCGTTTCTTTCCTGGGCTGGGGAGGGGGCAGGGCTAGGGTTAGCTGGGCAGCCATCCTCCAGACACAGGCAGGAGGGGCAGTCAGACGTAGGACGTTACCCAGGAGAGCTGGAGGCCTCTGGCGGGTTCTCCCTCCACCCTGGCGTGCTCCATGGGAGTTCACTGGACTCTCTGGCCCTGAACCAGATTGTTTACCAGGAGAGGATGCTTAATTGCAAATCTGGGTCTGTAACCTGGTCCTGGATGCTGCCAGATATCCCCATCACTTTGTAATGCAGAGAGGGCAGCCCTCAAGTTCCTGGGAGAGTCAGACTCGTGTCTTGTGGGAAACCCTCCCAGTCTCCCACCTGACAGGCCACCCCCCTCCCCAGGGACTTCGGGTTGACCTGGCCTTGATGCTGGAGTTGAACCCACTTGATCAAGTCCTGGAAGAAAAATCAAAGACCGAGGAGGAATCATGTGCGGTGCTGAAAGTCCCTGACTGCATCTCGAAACAAAAAGGATTTATGTTTTGAAGACCCAGTCAGATGGCTCAGTGCCCTGAATGGAGGGAAGGGGCCCTAAAGAGTGAGGCAGGACCTGGGATGAGAAGAGGTGGGTCTGGCATGCTGGGGGCAGCCCCTCCCCGGCCTGTGCGCACCTGGTGGGTGTGTTGTCTTCCTCCTCTACGCGTCCATCACCTCATCTGCCACAGGAGAGAAGCCGGATGAAGTGACCGGTCCCAGCCTGGGCCCCAAGTTCCCTGGCCAAGTAGAAAGCACTTGATGAAATCTCAAGGCTGTTCAATATTAAACATACAAGCAACCAAAGGACTGTTTTATTTATTGGAAGCAAAACTGCAAAGATAACGGAAATGGCAAGCTTTTAGCCCCTGAATCCATCAGATCAGTATCCGAGGCTCAGACTCTGTTATCTCCTCCTGATCAGAAGCCTGGATTGGCTCTCGGACAGAATCATTTGGGATAGGGATGCAATGTGTACCGTAAGGGAAAATATTTCAAAACATGACACTCAGCAGGCCTAGGGTGGGAAGGTCTTTGCTCAGTAAAAAGTTCGGAAACCATGTTTTCAGCATTTCAGAATTTTTAATGATGGTTATGTCCTTCCCCCACTATGAGGGATCTTTTTGGACTCTCCCATCCCTAAAATTGCAGGGTGGCCAACACTTCGGGTCTGGAAAGTGCTAAGCCTGCTCACAGAGAGCACCAAGGTACCTCCACCCCCCGCACCCCCACCCCACGCTCTCACAGGTAGGGATTCTGTGTGTAATGTAACCAGAACGCTCCCTTTTCATCTCCGTTAATTTCCAAATTGGCTCGTTAAATCCATACATTCCAGAGACTCGGTCCAACATTCCAGGGAACCTTTCCATGGACAATCAGAGCAGGAGTTCTTTTTGGCAGGGTTTCTTTAAGCAGAGGGAATGTGAAAAAAAAAATTACCAGAACAAATTATCTTCATCTTGCAAAGGGGACCTCGTGGTTACCTCAGCCCTCGTCTCTCTCTGACTCTCCCTCGTCCATGTTTGCTTCACAAAGCATCTCAGTGAGTCCAGCTTGGGGCCTGGCCCAAGTTCACTTCCTCACGTGTTTGGTGAACTCCTGCTGCAGACAAGGCATCGTAGCTAGCAGCCCCGCCAGGGAGAAGCAGTGCAGTAAACCCCGGGTGTTCCTTTCTGCCCCAATATTGTTGGGAGGCAGACATATAAGTGTGTTTGAAACTTCAGCATGCAGTTGCCAGGGGAGATGTCCGTCTTGCTGCCAGATGGGTACAGAATGTGCCACACGTGAGCAGGGCACCGGGGAAGTTTAGCTGGAATTAACAACCTCCCAAGAACTGAATGCAAATAAATAAATAACCCAAGTGTTCAAAGGCCGGTTATCAGCTCAGTTTATCTCCACTGCTAAATGCCAACTTCTTTTCTTGACTTACCTTTTCCAGTCCTCTGATCTTCAGAGTTGTTCCCACATCCAGGCAGCTGAAGTTGCTGTCCCAGCCCTCCGTGCCCTTCTTTCAAGGAATGGCTTGCTTTTTTGTTTTTTTCCTGAATGGCTTTGGTGGGGAGATAACTTTCCTTTTCCCCAAAGAGCAGCTCCAGGCAGTGGAGAGTAGGAGGGATGGGTTCTGGTCCCCATCCTTCTGGTCTGCTTACCACCAGCCACCTGAGGATGGAGGTAGTGGAGGACAGCAAAGCCCCATCCAGATGTCATCTACTGTTTGTCATTACCTTCAACAACCATTTCTTGAACACCCAGTGAGTAGGTGTGACGGCACTTCTCTGTGAGATAGTCCCTGCTCTCAGGAACCTGCTAATTCCTGGGTGGGAGCAGGTCTGTGCATATGAATGTTTACGTCAGTTTATCTCACTGGGACGGACACAGACATATAATTCATATTAATTGAATGAATGAATAGGTACCAGAATTATAGAAATTTAGCTCCAACTCATAGGTAAATAAGCAGCTAGGCCTACCTTGTTTCTCACCGGGGCAGCAGGCCCACCTGTGTGGTGCCTTTGTGTGACATAGAAGCAGACACCCGTAAGTGCATGCAGCCCTGCGCTGGATGCATGGCTTGTCTTGGGCAGGAGCCAGACTGCACCGGTGTGTGCAGTGGCTCTACTGGGAGGGGTGGGAGAGGAGAGGAACAGGGAAAAAGAGCACACTCTCTGAAGCTCATGTGCTGCAGTCTCCTTCCTATCAAGTAGAGGAATAACCTACTGCAAAGGCTGCTGTGGGGCCTACATGAATCACTATGTAAAGTGTGTGGATCAGTGCCTGGCACGTAGTAAGTGCTTATTAAGTATCAGATCTTTACGTTGTTATTGTTATTATGGGGGAGAGCCAAGTGTCAGGATCTGAGGGTTCAGGGAACTCAGTGTCTAGAGGGGTAAAGAGCTGGGAGGAGGGGAAGCTGAAGTAGCTGATTGGTGGGCTGTGGTCAATATGAGTTGAGTTTCTAAAACGGTAACTAATTCTCTGGAGCCCTCAGGTCTTACCTGGTGGGAAGGTTTCTACAGTGGTAGAGGCAGGAGGTCATAGGTGAAATGCGGTGGCCAGCAGCTTTCTCCTGGTTCTGATTCTGAGCAACAAACTCCACCTCTCTCTCTCTCTCTCTCTCTCTTGAAAGGGCGAGGACTACACCCTCTACCTTGCCCCAGGGTAAGGGCTACACCCTCCACCCTGCCCCAGGGTAAGGGCTATGCCCTCCATCTTATCTTGGCCATGTGCTCAGCAAGGCTTCTTCTCGGAAGCCAAGCAGCTGCTGGCCACGCCGACTCTTTGCTTTTGCATCGGACTCGCTGGCTCCCTGGTGGGCCCTTGGGAATCTTGAAATCTGGGCACAACATCTCTCTCTCTCTCTCTCTCTCTCTCTCTTTCTCTTTCTCTCTCTTACTGATGGCAGGGAGGAAATGGGCATCCAGGAAATGGGCAAGATCAGGTAGGGTGGTCCAGAGCCAACTAGGTAGGCCAGCGATGTATTAGGTTGCCTAGTAGGGAAACTGAGGCAGAGGCCTATTAGATACAGGTTGCCCAGAGTTCTCCATAGGCATAACTGAAATCGGGTCTATGGTGGGCTGTTGAGTAACACTCCCTCCACGTTCTGTGTGGAGTAGGGTTCGGTATCTGAAAGAGGAGCCGCACAACAAATGAGAGAAAAAGACACGAGATAATTTTGCAATATTGGGGGATCAGGCGGCCAAGTC